>NW_027195370.1:175000-205037 GCF_038502225.1 Cherax quadricarinatus
TGACTCAAGTCTGGAACAAATTCATACAGCATTATGATGTCAACAAGATCAGATGAAAATGCTGGCCCACAGATGACTCCAACTTCATCCTGGTCAAGCACGTCGAGAAATTAGAGAAAGTGCAAAGGTTTGCAACAAGGCTAGTTCCGGAGCTCAGGGGTATGTCCTACGAAAAAAGGTTGAGGGAAATCGGACTGACGACACTGGAGGACAGGAGGGTCAGGGGAGACATGATAACGACATGCAAAATACTGCGTGGAATAGATAAGGTCAACAGAGACAGGTTGTTCCAGAGAGGGAAAACAGAAACAAGGGATCACAATTGGAAGCTGAAGACTCAGACGAGTCAAAGGGATGTTAGGAAATATTTCTTCAGTCATAGAGTCTTCAGGAAGTGGAATAGCCTAGCAAGTGATGTAGTGGAGGCAGGAACCATACATAGCTTTAAGACGAGGTATAACAAAGCTCAGGAAGCAGAGAGGACCTAGTAGTGATCAGTAAAGAGGCAGGGCCAGGAGCTGAGTCTCGACCCCTGCAACCACAATTAGGTGAGTACGGTCACACACACACACACACACACACGTGAAGTTGATGAGAAGAATTCACTCGATCGAAGACCAGGCAGAACTACAAAGGGATCTGGACAGGCTGCAGACCTGGTCCAGCAATTGGCTCCTGGAGTTCAATCCCACCAAGTGCAAAGTCATGAAGATTGGGGAAGGGCAAAGAAGGCCGCAGACGGAGTACAGTCTAGGGGGTCAGAGACTACAAACCTCACTCAAGGAAAAAGATCTTGGGGTGAGTATAACACCAGGCACATCTCCTGAAGCGCACATCAACCAAATAACTGCTGCAGCATATGGGCGCCTAGCAAACCTCAGAACAGCATTCCGACATCTTAATAAGGAATCATTCAGGACCCTGTACACCGTGTATGTTAGGCCCATATTGGAGTATGCGGCACCAGTTTGGAACCCACACCTAGCCAAGCACGTGAAGAAACTAGAGAAAGTGCAAAGGTTTGCAACAAGACTAGTCCCAGAGCTAAGAGGTATGTCCTACGAGGAGAGGTCAAGGGAAATCAACCTGACGACACTGGAGGACAGGAGAGATAGGGGGGACATGATAACGACATACAAAATACTGAGAGGAATTGACAAGGTGGACAAAGACAGGATGTTCCAGAGATTGGACACAGTAACAAGGGGACACAGTTGGAAGCTGAAGACACAGATGAATCACAGGGATGTTAGGAAGTATTTCTTCAGCCACAGAGTAGTCAGTAAGTGGAATAGTTTGGGAAGCGATGTAGTGGAGGCAGGATCCATACATAGCTTTAAGCAGAGGTATGATAAAGCTCACGGCTCAGGGAGAGTGACCTAGTAGCGATCAGTGAAGAGGCGGGGCCAGGAGCTCGGACTCGACCCCCGCAACCTCAACTAGGTGAGTACAACTAGGTGAGTACACACACACACACACACAGGGGCCAGGAGCTCAGACTCGACCCCTGCAACTTCAACTAGGCGAGTACACACACACAGAGGTATGATAAAGCTCATGGTTCAGGGAGCGTGACCTAGTAGCGACCAGTGAAGAGGCAGGGCCAGGAGCTAGGACTCGACCCCTGCAACCTCAACTAGGTGAGTACAACTAGGCGAGTACACAGACAAAACTAAGCCAGCACTAGCACCACAGACACTAGCTGACATGAGACAAGTGATTATGTTAATAGTTTTAAAATAAACCTTGCCAAATGCAATAAAATTTGGCATATATTTCTTTGGTTTCAATGTGATGTTTCCAATTTGCATTGTAGAACTTTTCATAACATTTTTAAGGCCAATTTTCAGATTTTTTCTTGACTGTTGCATAAAAAATATGAATGTACATCATGAAAAAACAATGACGATCCCTTCTAAATTAGAGGGGAAAAAAGCTTCCATTAGATAGTTATCATAGGTGCCTGACCTCTTATCTGACCATTTTCAAAGCAGCAATTTGACTGACAACTGGTAAAGTGATTGATGGATAAGAGAGCAACCACTATCAGCACAGACCTTTATCAGTTGTCTCATCTAGCTGAGATAACCAGTTTGATGGAATAAAGAAATCCGTTGTCTTTCCACCAAACACTAGACATGATTGCTCCCCTTAACCCTTTTAGGGTTGAGACCCCTGATCTCGAACTTGCTCTCAGGGTTGAAGAAAAAAAAAAGCTCACAAAATGAAAAAAGCTTTTTCTGAAGGCAATGAAACCATAAGTACAAGATTTAATGAAAAACTTACCGAATTATGTTCGCATGAAATTATTGCTCAGTAATATTTACGCATCGGTGATTTAGCTCACTTTGCAGCCTATTTTTGGCCAATTCCATTCTTCCAGTTGACCAAACTTAGCTATTTCACTAGTATTCCTTTATTCTATTGACTGAGTACAAGTAACCACCCATTTACCTATTTCAACTACCCAATAAGTGACCAGAAATCAGAAGTTTGACCTATTTCACACAATTCAAAAACTACCAATTTAAAAACAGAATAAACAATGTAGACATTCCTGGGACCAAAAAAAATTTCCTCTCTTCCTTAGTCACATCTCCAGGCCCCTGCTTTCCATTTTGAATTTTTATTCACAAAAAATTCAAGATTTACTGTTATGGAGACTACTGCAATAATTGTATCAATGTCAGTACATTCCTAAATGTGTATTATACTAGCAAGCTGGAAACAATGTACACATGGACTCATTTGTGTACTCTGCATGCTGCAGGATTGTTTTTATATGGTGCACACTTACCACACATCCATTTCTCATATCTAGGCATAAATTTATCACTCACAGCTTATCTGAGTGAGCTGAGCTCATGGCGTTGTACTACGGGACCAACATTGGCTTCAAAGCCATGATATGATGGGACTGACACCGAAAGTGTTAACCCTTTCAGGGTCCGGAGACCAAATTTCAAATTGCGCACCAGTGTCCAAGAATCTTCAAAAAACAATTTTGTTATTTTTTCTTATGAAATGGTAGAGAATCTTTTTCTGGAGGTAATATAACAAAAAGTACAAAATTTGATGGAAAACTGACGAAATTATGCTCTCTCAAATTTTGATGTGTCAGCGATATTTACGAATTGGCGATTTTGCCGACTTTGACTCCCATTTTAGGCCAATTACATTATTCCAGTCGACCAAATTCTTAGCTATTTCACTATTATTACTTATATTCTATCGATTGAGCACAAGAAATCGCCAAGTCAACTGTTTCAACTACAAAATAAAGTGATCGGAAATTGGTAATTTGGCCAATTTAACACAAAGTTCAAAATATTCCAATTTCAAAACAGGGTCCAGAATAAACAATGTAGGTATTCCTGGCACTAAACTAATATTTCCTCTGTTCATTGTTACATTTTGAGGCTTTACAAATGAATTCCATTTTGATTTTTAATTCACATAATGAATTTATATTCAAACCAAAAAATAGAAGATTTACTGTTATGCAATATTGTAATAATTGTTTAAATATCATCACCACATTTGTGAATGTATATTAGACCCACCAGCTGGTGTGTATTAGATGTGTGAGGTCGTTTGTTTACTCTTGAACATCGACAAAAATTTAACATTTCCGCTACTTTGAGCTCAGTTTCAAGCCATTTCCAGTTCTAAAACCAATCAAAATCTCTATTTCTGTAATATGTCTTCCATTCTATCAAACGAGATCAAGAAATCACAAATACAACTATAAAAAGCATACGAAAAAACACTGCAAAGTCGCTGTTTTAATCGAAAATCATGGTCTCAGTTTTTTCTCATTATACTGTGCTGCAGGACTTGTTTTATGTGGTGCACACATACCACATAGACGTATTCTCTCATATCTAGGCCCAAATTTACCACTCACGGTTTGGACCCTGAACGTAAAGCTGTAGATCTACGGCATGGACCCTGAAAGGGTTAAAATATGAACGTGTGCACTTTTCACAAAAACATTTTAAATATACAAGAGTGCCTTGCCTTACAGTGCTTCACTTTACAGCATTTCGCTAATACATTGTAGTGCCTTTCCTGTTATGTGTGCCTGATCCTCTAGCTTTTGCAGTAACCTCTTGCGAGGAACTGTGTTGTAGGCCTTCTTGCAGTCCAAGAAAATGCAGTCTATCCATCCCTCTCTCTCTCTTGTCTTACTTCTGTTACCTTGTCAGTGGTTTTCAATTAAACCCATTCTTCAGTTATTCAGACTTCCTACAATAAAAATATTCACCACTCACTATAAGGACAAAAATACTTCAAAGTAAATAATGTGAGTACTGAATACGAATTTTTTTTGGCCTAGCTCCATTGCTCACTTAATATGACAGTATAAACATGTTGTCAGGCTTTTATATGCATTTAAAAATGAAAAAATGGTTATGTTTCACTTTACAACAGTAACCAAGAGCCTAACCAGCTGTATAAGCGGGGCCCTCCAATACAAGTAGTGGAGGAGTCATGTTGGAGACCAGCATGTGGTGTATATACCATGCAAAGAGCTTGGAAAGTAGAAATTAGAAGGTTATGAGGGGTCACCAAGGGTAAAATTCATAGCTAAGGAATTGTGGTGGTTTGGGCATTACGATGGAGAGGAACAGGATAATGAATGTATCATTTTTAACTTTAACCCTTTGACTGTCGAAACCCCCAAATCCTGAGGCGTCTCCTGGTGTCTCAAAATATTTGAAGAAAAAAAAAAAAATTTCTTATGAAATAACAGAGAATCTTTTCCCGATGGTAATGACACCAAAAGTACGAAATTTGATGGAAAACTTACGGAATTACGCTCTCGCGAAGTTAGCGACCTCAGCAATATTTATGAATCGGCAATTTCGCCCACTTTGAGCCCTATTTTCGGCTAATTCCATTATTCAAGTCGACCAAACTCATAATTGTTTCTTTAGAACTCCATTTGTTCTATCGCTTGAGTACAAGAAACTGCCCATTTACCAATTTCAACTATCCAATAAGTGGTCAAAAATTGGCAATTTGGCCAATTTCAGGCAAATTAAAAAAATATGCCAATTTCAAAATAGGGTCCAGAAGGAGCAATGCAGACATTCATGGCTCTAAAATAAATTTTCTTTGTTCATAAGTCACGTCTCTAGGCCCCTCTGATATTACCCTTGCTTTCTATTTTGAATTTTTATTCAAACAAAAAATAGAAGATTTACTGTTATGCAGACTACTGCAATATTGTAATAATTGTATAAATAATGTCAACCCATTCATGACTGCATATTAGAATGGCTACTTGGACATTTATTGGAAAATGACATCATTTGTTTACTCATGAACATGGGCAAAAATCAAACATTTCTCCTACTTTGAGTTCCATTTCAAGGTCTTTTTCATAGTAAAACCAATTAAAATCACCTCTATTTCTATAAAATGTTTTCCATTCTATCAAATGTGACTATGAAAACGAGAATATAACCATAAAAACTATACAAAAATTCACCTCAAAGTCGGTGTTTTAGTCTAAAAACACCATCTGAGTTTTTTTCTCAACAGGCACTGCGTGCTGCAGGATTTTTTTATATGGCACACGCTGACCACACAGACCCATTCTTTTGCATGTGGGCCTACCAGCTTTCTCCTGCTTGATCTGAAGCCACTAGAATTTTTGAGTATATACAGTGGACCCCCGGTTAACGATTTTAATCCGTGCAAGAGGGCTCATCGTTATGCGAAATAATCGTTATGCGAATGAATTTTCCCCATAAGAAATAATGGAAATAAAATTAATCCGTGCAAGACGCCCAAAAGTATGAAAAAATTTTTTTTTTACCACATGAAATGTTAATTTTAATACACACAAACTGAAAAAGGCATGCACAATTAAATGACACTTACTTTTATTGAAGATCTGGTGATGATTGATGGGATGGGAGGAGGGGAGAGCATTATCTTCTTACTGTTTAGAAGGGGAATCCCCTTCCATTAGGACTTGAGGTAGTAAGTCCTTTTCTGGGGTTACTTCCCTTCTTCTTTTAATGCCACTAGGGCCAGCTTCAGAGTCACTGGACTTCTTTCGCACAAGATATCTGTCCATAGTGGCCTGTACCTCTCGTTCCTTTATGACTTGCCTAAAGTGTTTCACAACATTGTCAGTGTAATAATCACCAGCACGGCTTGCAATAGCTGTGTGAGGGTGATTTTCATCCATGAAGGTTTGCACTTCAAGCCACTTAGCACAGATTTCCTTTATCTTTGTAGTAGGCAACTTCTTCAATTTCTCTCTCCCCTCCTCTGAACCAGTTTCCCCAGGTCTGGCCTCTTGCTCTTGAAGTTGATCTATCAGCTCATCAGTGGTTAGTTCTTCATTGTCCTCCTCCACCAACTCTTCCACATCCTCCCCACTAACCTCCAACCCCAAGGACTTTCCCAATGCCACAATGGATTCCTCAACTGGCATAATCCTCTCAGGGTTAGCCTCAAACCCTTCAAAATCCCTTTTGTCTACACATTCTGGCCACAGTTTCTTCCAAGCAGAGTTCAAGGTCCTCTTAGTCACTTCCTCCCAAGCCTTACCTATAAGGTTTACACAATTGAGGATATTAAAGTGATCTCTCCAAAACTCTCTTAGAGTCAGTTGAGTTTCTGAGGTCATTACAAAGCACCTTTCAAACAGAGCTTTTGTGTACAGTTTCTTGAAGTTGGAAATAACCTGCTGGTCCATGGGCTGCAGGAGAGGAGTGGTATTAGGAGGCAAAAACTTCACCTTAATGAAGCTCATGTCCCCATAAAGTCGCTCTGCCACGTCTGTAGGATGACCAGGGGCATTGTCTAACACCAGGAGGCACTTAAGTTCTAATTTCTTTTCAGTTAGGTAATCTTTCACATTGGGGGCAAATGCATGGTGTAACCAGTTATAGAAAAATTCCCTAGTGACCCATGCCTTACTGTTTGCCCTCCACAGCACACACAAATTATCCTTGAGGACATTCTTTTGCCTGAACGCTCTGGGAGTTTCAGAGTGATACACTAATAAAGGCTTCACTTTGCAATCACCAGTAGCATTGGCACACATCAACAAAGTAAGCCTGTCTTTCATAGGCTTATGTCCTGGGAGTGCCTTTTCCTCCTGAGTAATGTAGGTCCTGCTTGGCATTTTCTTCCAGAACAGGCCTGTTTCATCACAATTAAACACTTGTTCAGGTTTCAGTCCTTCAGTTTCTATGTACTCCTTGAATTCCTGCACATATTTTTCAGCCGCTTTGTGGTCCGAACTGGCAGCCTCACCATGCCTTATCACACTATGGATGCCACTACGCTTCTTAAATCTCTCAAACCAACCTTTGCTGGCCTTAAATTCACTCACATCATCACTAGTTGCAGGCATTTTTTTAATTAAATCCTCATGCAACTTCCTAGCCTTTTCACATATGATCGCTTGAGAGACGCTATCTCCTGCTATCTGTTTTTCATTTATCCACACCAATAAGAGTCTCTCAACATCTTCCATCACTTGCGATCTTTGTTTCGAAAACACAGTTGAACCTTTGGCAAGAACAGCTTCCTTGATTGTCTTTCTGGTGCCCACAATAGTAGCGATGGTTGATTGGGGTTTCTTGTACAGCTTGACTAGGTCGGCTATACGCACTCCACTTTCATACTTATCAATTATCTCTTTCTTCATTTCTATAGTAATTCTTACCCTTTGAGGTGTAGGGTTGGCACTAGAAGCTTTCTTGGGGCCCATGGTCACTTATTTTCCAGAAACAGCACCGAAAATACTGTAATAATACGAAATATTCCGAGTGTATGCTTGGATGTTACCGCGGAGGCTGGCTGGTAAACAATGGGACGGCTGGCACATGTGAGGCTGGCTGAGGGCACATTGGACGCGTCTCGGACGAAAATCGGTAAGCGGGTTTTTAATCGGTATGCGCGGCAAAAATTTTGCGATAAAAGTAATCGGTATGCGGAAAAATCGCTATGTGATGCCATCGTTATGCGGGGGTCCACTGTATACGTCAAACACGGTGGCTCATAAGACGTGTATACGACTGAAACAGTTAAAGAGTTAAAATAGTAGAGAATATTTTTCTGAGAGAAATTATACCTAAATTATGAAATTTGATGGAATACTTATGGAATTAGGCAGGTGCAAAGTTGGTGGTCTGGGTGCAATTTATACGTTGGTGATTTTGCCGAATTTGAGTTCTATTTTAAGCAAAATTCCCTTGCTGAAACAAATTTTTTGCTAATTTGCTAGTATGCTTTCCTTCCTATTTATTAAGCACAAGCAACTGCCTAATCAATTATCAGAAATACCATAAAGTGCACAGAAGATGGTAATAGGGATAATTTTACACAAAATTCAACAAATTCCAATTAAGGAAACAATCCAGAATAAACATTGTATGCATTGCAACAACTAAAGCAACCTATCCTCTGTTTATTAATCACATCCACCTGCCTCTCCTATATTACACCGGCCTGCCATTTTGAATACATCTCTCACATTCACTCAAAAACACACAAGACACAAAAATACACGAAACAAATGAGCACACAAACAGTTTTACTCTTTCTCAGATTAAATATAACTGGGAACAAGTAAAAACCCATAAAACAGACTGGAGAGGGGATGGAAAAGTTAGCTTTACCTTTCCTCAGGAAAATATCTATTTCAGAAGCATGTCTTCCATTTTATCAACCAATTCCAAGAAACAGCCAATAAAACCATAAAAACTCCCCTGGACAACACTCAAAGTTGCTATGTTAAATCAAACAAGGTCAGAGGTTTGCTTTTCCCATCATGCATCGTGTGGAGAATAATTTTTTTTTATACTGTACGCACTTACCACAGATGCCTTCTCTCATGTCTAGGCCAAAATTTACCACTCAACATATTTGAGGGTGCCGTGCTTAAAATATAGATTACATGAGTGACACTAGCATTAATAATGTAGATCTACACAAGAGAGTGAAAGGGTTAATGCACATACTGTTCAATTGTGAGCACGGTACCTCTTTTTATTAACACATTGGCCATTTCCCACCAAGGTAGGGTGGACTGAAAAAGAAAAAAAAACTTTCATCATTCACTCCATCACTGCCTTGCCAGAGGCACACTTACACTACAGTTATAAAACTGTAATAAAGTTGGTAGAATTACCGACAATATGTAAAGTAAAAGGACACAAGTGCAACTAATGTGATATTTATTGTGGCAACGTTTCGCTCTCCAGGAGCTTTATCAAGCCATTACAAACAATACATGGACACAGAGGGTATATAAAGGCTCTGAGTGAGGTGCAATACTAGTGAGGTACCATTTCGATGTTCACTAGTGGTAGTAGTAGTAGTAGTAGTAGTAGTAGTAGTAACAAAAATAATACAATATGGAAGAGCAAATAATTCGTACATGAGTAAAAGGATATAAAAGCTATTACTTGGGCAACATAAAAATAGGTACAACACCGAAATTCCACCAATCATCTCATGAAATTCAGAGACGCCCAATTAGTGATCAAAGAAACTAATTTCCGCAAACGCAAGTGCCTTGAATCAGCACTGATCGCTGTTTCGAATACAATTAAACAAAACAACGGCAGCTTCACCATCTCCGAAGTCTTAGCAAGAATCCTCCTGAAAACAGTAAACCCTGCCATCACATAGTCTCTCCTGTTATACTACACAAGCACATTACAGAGAGTGAACACCGAAACCTGCCTCTTTCCAGTCTATATTTGTCCAACCTATTTTTATGTTACCCAAGTAATAGCTTTTATATCCTTTTACTCATGTACGAATTATTTGCTCTTCCATATTGTATTATTTTTGTTACTACTACTACTACTACTACTACCACTAGTGAACATCGAAATGGTACCTCACTAGTATTGCACCTCACTCAGAGCCTTTATATACACTCTGTGTCCATGTATTGTTTGTAATGGCTTGATAAAGCTCCTGGAGAGCGAAACGTTGCCACAATAAATGTCACATTAGTTGCACTTGTGTCCTTTTACTTTACAGTTATAAAACTGCAATATTAACACTTCCCCTTCAGAGTGCAGGCACTGCACTTCCCATCTCCAGGAATCAAGTCCGGCCTGCCGGTTTCCCTGAATCCCTTCATGAATGTTACCTTGCTCACACTCCAACAGACCGTCAAGTCCTAAACCATTTGTCTCCATTCACTCCTATCTAACACACTCACACATGTTTACTGGAAATCCAAGCCCCTTGCACACAAAACAACCTTTACCTCCTCCCTCCAACCTTTCCTAGGCCAACCCCTACCCTGCCTTCACTTCACTACAGATTCATACACTCTCCCAGTAAAAGTAGGCCTTGGACAAGGATGTGTGATGTCACCATGGTTGTTCAAAATATTTATAGAAGGGGTTGTAAGAGAAGTGAATGCTCGCATGTTGGCAAGAGGTGTGGTGGTTAAAAGATAAAGAATCTAACACAAAGTAGGAGTTGTCACAGTTGCTCTTTGCTGATGACACTGTGCTTTTGGGAGATTCTGATGAGAAGTTGCAGAGGTTGGTGAATGAGTTTGGTAGGGTATGCAAAGGAAGAAAATTAGAAGTGAATATAGGAAAGAGCAAGGTGATGAGGATAAAAAACTAGATAACAAAAGATTGGATATCAGACTGGAGGGACAGTACTGAAGAGGTGAATGTATTCAGATATTTAGGAGTGGACGTGTCAGCAGATGGGTCTATGAAAGATGAAGTGAATCATAAAATTGATGAGGGGAAAAAGTTGAGTGGGGGACTGAGGAGTGTGGAAACAAAGAACTTTGTCCATGGAAGCAAAGAGAGGAATGTATGAGAGTATAGTTATACCAACGGTCTTACGTGGGTGTGAAGCATGGGTGGCGAATGTTGCAACAAGGAGAAGGCTGCAGGCAGTGAAGATGTCATGTCTGAGGGCAATGTGTGGTATGAATATAATGCAGAGAATTCGTAGTTTGGAAATTAGGAGGAGGTGTGGGATTAACAAAGCTATTTTTCAGAGGGCTGAGGAGGGGTTGTTGAGGTGGTTCAGACATGTAGAGAAACTGGAACAAAATAGAATTACTTTGAGTGTGTATGGTAACACTAACGAAGGGAAAACTGGCTAGTTGGATTCAAGTCCTGGAGGGGGAAAGGGTAATGCCTGCATTCTGAAGAGGGATGGGGGCACCATTCATTCAATTACAAAACTGCAATTTAGTGAATGATGGTAAATTTGTGTCCTCTGGGTCACAATGCCTTCACAAAAAGATAGCCATTGAGGTAAAAAAATAAAAATAAATATAAATGTTAGTGATCCAAAACTAGATAAGTGAATGTTGAAAAGACTACACCACTGTAGATATCATCATCAAGGAGTAACTTAATGAGGTGAAGAAATCAACTATAAACCTGTACTGGAAGGTGTGACCAGAGGCAGTAAATTTAGCAATTTTTCCCAACATCAACAAGGCAGGGAAGAAGTGTGTGAATATAGCATTGCAGTTATGTAAAAAAAAAAAGTTTGTTATTCAAGAGGCAGACATAGATGAATTGACTGTCACAAAGAGCAATTTTTTTTTAAATTAGCACCCAAGTCATCAATGTCTTATGTACCACCTCAAGCATCATCACATCAACCAATATAGAAAGAACCTCTGTTTACTAGTTTCCATCCATTCACAAGCACTATCACACCAAAACTTTTTTTTTTCAACAAACTGGCCATATCCTACTGAAGCAGGGTGGCCCAAAAAGAAAGTTTTTCTTTGTAACTAGTAATGCATACAGAAGGGGTTACTATCCTCTTTCTCCAGGCATATTATTCGCCTCTTACGACACTCATGGCACACCAAAACTATACCAACTAAATAGTGTCATATACATTAACAATTTAACCCTATGCATGAGTGACCGGGAGTGTTACTCACTGAACTGGGAGAGACTCTCACCTCAAATGTAACCCCATCATGAATACAGAGGGTTTTTTTTTTTTTTTTTCAACAAGTCGGCCGTCTCCCACCGAGGCAGGGTGACCCAAAAAAGAAAGAAAATCCCCAAAAAGAAAATACTTTCACCATCATTCAACACTTTCACCACACTCACACATTATCACTGTTTTTGCAGAGGTGCTCAGAATACAACAGTTTAGAAGCATACACATATAAAGATACACAACATATCCTTCCAAACTGCCAATATCCCAAACCCCTCCTTTAAAGTGCAGGCATTGTACTTCCCATTTCCAGGACTCAAGTCCGACTATATGAAAATAACCGGTTTCCCTGAATCCCTTCACTAAATATTACCCTGCTCACACTCCAACAGATCGTCAGGTCCCAAGTACCATTCGTCTCCATTCACTCCTATCTAACACGCTCATGCACGCTTGCTGGAAGTCCAAGCCCCTTGCCCACAAAACCTCCTTTACCCCCTCTCTCCCTTTCGAGGACGACCCCTACCCCGCCTTCCTTCCCCTAAAGATTTATATACTTTCTATGTCATTCTACTTTGATCCATTCTCTCTAAATGACCAAACCACTTCAACAACCCCTCTTCTGCTCTCTGACTAATACTTTTATTAACTCCACACCTTTTCCTAATTTCCACACTCCGAATTTTCTGCATAATATTTACACCACACACTGCCCTTAAACAGGACATCTCCACTGCCTCCAACCGTCTCCTCGCTGCTGCATTTACCACCCAAGCTTCACACCCATATAAGAGTGTTGGTACTACTATACTTTAATACATTCCCTTCTTTGCCTCCATAGATAACGTTTTTTGACTCCACATACTCCACCACTCACCTTTTGTCCCTCATCAATTCTATGATTAACCTCATCCTTCATAAATCCATCTGCCAACACTTCAACTCCCAAGTATCTGAAAACATTCACTTCTTCCATACTCCTCCTCCCCAATTTGATATCCAATTTTTCTTTATCTAATTCATTTGATACCCTCATCACCTTACTCTTTTCTATGTTCACTTTCAACTTTCTACCTTTACACACATTCCCAAACTCATCCACTAACCTTCGCAATTTTTCTTTAGAATCTCCCATAAGCACAGCATCATCAGCAAAAAGTAACTGTATCAATTCCCATTTTGAATTTGATTCCCCAAAATTTAATCCAACCCCTCTCCCGAACACCCTAGCATTTACTTCCTTTACAACCCCATCTATAAATATATTAAACAACCATGGTGACATTAGACATCCCTGTCTAAGACCTACTTTTACCGGGAAGTAGTCTCCCTCTCTTCTACACACCCTAACCTGAGCCTCACTATCCTCATAAAAACTCTTTACAGCATTTAATAACTTACCACCTATTCCATATACTTGCAACATCTGCCACATTGCTCCTCTATCCACTATCATATGCCTTTTCTAAATCCATAAATGCAATAAAAACTTCCCTACCTTTATCTAAATACTGTTCACATATATGCCTCAATGTAAACACTTGATCTACACATCTCCTACCCACTCTGAAACCTTGCTCATCCGCAATCCTACATTCTGTCTTACCTCTAATTCTTTCAATTATAACCCTACCGTACACTTTTCCTGGTATACTCAGTAAACTTATTCCTCTATAATTTTTACAGTCTCTTTTGTCCCCTTTCCCTTTATATAAAGGGACTATACATGCTCTCCGCCAATCCCTAGGTACCTTCCCCTCTTTCATACATTTATTAAACAAAAGTACCAACCACTCCAACACTATATCCCCCCCTGCTTTTAACATTTCTGTCATGATCCCATCAATTCCAACTGCTTTACCCCCTTTCATTCTACGTAATGCCTCACGTACCTCCCCCACACTTACATTCTGCTCTTCTTCACTCCTAAAAGATGGTATACCTCCGTGACCAGTGCATGAAATTACTGCCTATCTTTCTTCCTCAACATTTAAAAGTTCCTCAAAATATTATCGCCATCTACCTAATACCTCCTTCTCCCCATCTACTAACTCCCCTACTCTATTTTTAACTGACAAATCCATACTTTCCCTAGGCTTTCTTAACTTGTTTAACTCACTCCAAAATTTTTTCTTATTTTCATTAAAATTTCTTAACAGTGCCTCTCCCACTCTATCATCTGCTCTCCTTTTGCACTCTCTCACCACTCTCTTTACCTTTCTTTTACTCTCCATATACTCTGCTCTTCTTAATAACACTTCTGCTTTGTAAAAACCTCTCATAAGCTACCTTTTTCTCTTTTATCACACCCTTTACTTCATCATTCCACCAATCACTCCTCTTTCCTCCTGCCCCCAACCTCCTATAACCACAAACCTCTGCTCCACATTCTAATACTGCATTTTTAAAACTATTCCAACCCTCTTCAACCCCCCCACTACTCATCTTTGCACTAGCCCACCTTTCTGTCAATAGTCGCTTACATCTCACCCGAACTTCCTCCTCCCTTAGTTTATACACTTTCACCTCCCTCTTACGTGTTGTTGCCACCTTCCTCTTTTCCCATCTACCTCTTACTCTAACTGTGGCTACAACTAAATAATGATCCGATATATCAGTTGCCCCTCTATAAACATGTACATCCTGGAGCCTACCCATCATCCTTTTATCAGCCAATACATAATCTAATAAACTACTTTCATTACGTGCTACATCATACCTTGTATATTTATTTATCCTCTTTTTCATAAAATATGTATTACTTATTACCAAATCTCTTTCTACACATAGCTCAATTAAAGGCTCCCAATTTACATTTACCCCTGGCACCTCAAATTTACCTACTACTCCCTCCATAACATTTTTACCCACTTTAGCATTGAAATCCCCAACCACCATTACTCTCACACTTAATTCAAAACTCCCAACACATTCACTCAACATTTTCCAAAATCTCTCTCTCTCTCTCTCCTCTTCTCTTCTCCAGGTGCATACACGCTTATTATAACCCACTTTTCACATCCAATCTTTATTTTACTCCACATAATCCTTGAATTAATACATTTATAGTCCCTCTTTTCCTGCCATAGCTTATCCTTCAACATTATTGCTACTCCTTTAGCTCTAACTCTATTTGAAACCCCTGACCTAATCCCATTTATTCCTCTCCATTGAAACTCTCCCACCCCCTTCAGCTTTGTTTCACTTAAAGCCAAGACATCCAGCTTCTTCTCATTCATAACATCCATAATTATCTCTTTCTTATCATTTGCACAACATTCACGCACATTCAGACTTCCCACTTTGACAATTTTCTTCTTATTCTTTTTAGTAATCTTTACAGGAAAAGGGGTTACTAGCCCATTGTTCCCGGCATTTTAGTTGACTTTTACAACACGCATGGTTTACGGAGGAAAGATTCTTATTCCACTTCCCCCATGGATATAAAAGGAAAAGTAATAAGACCAAGAACTATTAAGATAAAATCAAAGAAAACTCAGATGAGTGTGTATAAATATACATGTACATGTATGTGTAGTGTGACCTAGGTGTAAGTAGAAGTAGCAAGACATACTTGTAATCTTGCATATTTATGAGACACAAAAGACATCAGCAATCCTACCATCATGTAAAACAATTACAGGCTTTCGTTTTACGCTCACTTGGCAGGACGGTAGTACCTCCCTGGGTGGTTGCTGTCTACCAACCTACTAATCTATATTCAAAGTAACATATCCTACCTTCCCTTCACATCCCCTTCATATGAAGACTTAAGCAAAGAAGCCTCTGCAACCAAGGGATAGCCAGCAATTTTATATGAGAGTTCTTTAGCTATGCTCTCAGATTTTCTCAGTAAATCCATCTTCAAATCTGATACACATTCATTTTCAGGCAAACGATCTTCAAGTCTTCGCAGTGCTTCTCTGATGCTTATGTCAATAAGACAGCTCACTTTTGAGGCCCATGGAAGGTCTTTGTCAATTCTGCGTATCTGATCTAAAAAAAAAAGTAATGAGAAAATTTTGATTAATGCATATTTTACATACAGAGAACTGTATTATAACATTTCCTGTTAAGAAATTTATATTTCAAAAATATTTTATTACAGTTCCTGCATTGTATTTTATGCAAGATCAGTCTTAAGCAACTTGATCACCATGAATAAATTTTAGATAAAATGCCTCATGGATTTTATACAGAATTTCTTAGCATAACTTAAAAAGCCTTTAATTGAGCTATGTGTAGAAAGAGGTTTAGTAATAAGTAATACATATTTTATGAAGAAGAGGATGAATAAATATACAAGGTATGATATAGCACGTAATGAAAGTAGTTTGTTAGATTATGTATTGGTGGATAAAAGGTTGATGGGTAGGCTCCAGGATGTACACGTTTATAGAGGGGCAACCGACATATTGGATCATTATTTAGTTGTAGCTACAGTTAGAGTAAGAGGAAGATGGGAAAAAGAGGAAGATGGGAAAAAGAGGAAAATGGCAACAAGTAAGAGGGAGGTGAGAGTGTATAAACTAAGGGAGGAGGAAGTTCGGGTGAGATATAAGCAACTATTGGCAGAAAGGTGGGCTGCTGCAAGTATGAGCAGTGAGGGGGTTGAAGAGGGTTGGAATAGTTTTAAAAATGTAGTATTAGAATGTGGGGCAGAAGTTTGTGGTTATAGGAGAGTGGGTGCAGGAGGAAAGAGGAGTGATTGGTGCAATGATGAAGTAAAGGTTGTGATAAAAGAGAAAAAGTTAGCTTATGAGAGGTTTTTACAAAGCAGAAGTGTTATAAGAAGAGCAGAGTATATGGAGAGTAAAAGAAAGGTGAGAGAGTGCAAAAGGAGAGCAGATAAGAGTGGGAGAGGCACTGTCAAGAAATTTTAATGAAAATAAGAAAAAATTATGGAGTTAGTTAAACAAGTTAAGAAAGCCTAGGGAACAAATGGATTTGTCAGTTAAAAAACAGAGTAGGAGAGTTAGTAGATGGGGAGAGGGAGGTTTTGGGTAGATGGCGAGAATATTTTGAGGAACTTTTAAATGTCGACGAAGAAAGGGAGGCGGTAATTTCATGCACTGGACAGGGAGGTATACCATCTTTTAGGAGTGAAGAACAGGATGTGAGTGTGGGGGAGGTGCGTGAGGCATTACATAGAATGAAAGGGGGTAAAGCAGCTGGAACTGACGGGATCATGACAGAAATGTTAAAAGCAGGGGGGATATAGTGTTGGAGAGGTTGGTATTTTTGTTTAATAAATGTATGAAAGAGGGGAAGGTACCTAGAGATTGGCAGAGAGCATGTATAGTCCCTTTATATAAAGGGAAGGGGGACAAAAGAAATTGTAAAAATTATAGAAGAATAAGTTTACCGAGTATACCAGGGTAAGTGTACGGTAGGGTTATAATTGAAAGAATTAGAGGTAAGACAGAATGTAGGATTGTGTATGAGCAAGGTGGTTTCAGAGTGGGTAGGGGATGTGTAGATCAAATGTTTACATTGAGGCATATATGCGAACAGTATTTAGATAAAGGTAGGGAAGTTTTTATTGCATTTATGGATTTAGAAAAGGCATATGATAGAGTGGATAGGGGAGCAATGTGGCAGATGTTACAAGTACAGTGGACCCCCGATTAACGATATTTTTTCATTCCAGAAGTATGTTCAGGTGCCAGTACTGACCGAATTTGTTCCCATAAGGAATATTGTGAAGTAGATTAGTCCATTTCAGACCCCCAAACATAGACGTACAAATGCACTTATATAAATACACTTACATAATTGGTCACATTAGGAGGTGATCGTTAAGCGGGGGTCCACTGTATATGGAATAGGTGGTAAGTTACTAAATGCTGCAAAGAGTTTTTATGAGGATAGTGAGGCTCAGGTTAGGGTGTGTAGAAGAGAGGGAGATTACTTCCCAGTAAAAGTAGGTCTTAGACAGGGATGTGTAATGTCACCATGGTTGTTTAACCCGTAAACGGTCCAAACGTATATATATGTTTTTTCAACATTTGAAAGTACAGTGGACCCCCGGTTAATGATATTTTTTCATTCCAAAAGTATGTTCAGGTGCCAGTACTGACCGAATTTGTTCCCATAAGGAATATTGTGAAGTAGATTAGTCCATTTCAGACCCCCAAACATACACGTACAAACGCACTTACATAAATGCACTTACATAATTAGTCGCACTGGGAGGTGATCGTTAAGTGGGGGTCCACTGTATGTAAAAAAAGTGGATCTTTTTTTTTTTTTACATTTGAAAATGTGTAAAAAACTTTGATTTACTTTTTTTTTTTTGTTATATTTGAAAATATGTCAAAAAAAAGGAAGATCTACTTTTGGAGCACTACACATGTGAACGTAGATCTGCTTGGACCATTTACGGGTTAATATATTTATAGATGGGGTTGTAAAAGTAAATGCTAGGGTGTTCGGGAGAGGGGTGAGATTAAATTATGGGGAATCAAATACAAAATGGGAATTGACACAGATGCTTTTTTGCTGATGATACTGTGCTCATGGGAGATTCTAAAGAAAAATTGCAAAGGTTAGTGGATGAGTTTGGGAGTGTGTGTAAAGGTAGAAAGTTGAAAGTGAACATAGAAAAGAGTAAGGTGGTGAGGGTATCAAATTATTTAGATAAGGAAAACATGGATATCAAACTGGGGAGGAGGAGTATGGAAGAAGTGAATGTTTTCAGATACTTGAGAGTTGACGTGTCGGCGGATGGATTTATGAAGGATGAGGTTAATCATAGAATTGATGAGGGAAAAAAGGTGAGTGGTGCATTGAGGTATATGTGGAGACAAAAAAACGTTATCTATGGAGGCAAAGAAGGGAATGTATGAAAGTATAGTAGTACCAACACTCTTATATGGGTGCGAAGCTTGGGTTGTGAATGCAGCAGCGCGGAGGCGGTTGGAGACAGTGGAGATGTCCTGTCTAAGAGCAATGTGTGGTGTAAATATTATGCAGAAAATTAGGAGTGTGGAAATTAGGAGGCGTGGAGTTAATAAAAGTATTAGTCAGAGGGCTGAAGATGGGTTGTTGAGGTGGTTTGGTCATTTAGAGAGAATGGATCAAAGTAGAATGACATGGAGAGTGTATAAATCTGTAGGGGAAGGAAGGCGGGGTAGGGGTCGTCCTCGAAAAGATTGGAGGGAGGGGGTAAAGGAGGTTTTGTGGGAGAGGGGCTTGGACTTCCAGCAAGCGTGCGTGAGCGTGTTAGATAGGAGTGAATGGAGACAAATGGTATTTGGGACCTGACGATCTGTTGGTGTGAGCAGGGTAATATATACTGAAGGGATTCAGGGAAACCGGTTATTTTTGTATAGCCGGACTTGAGTCCTGGAAATGGGAAGTACAATGCCTGCACTCTAAAGGAGGGGTTCGGGATATTAGCAGTTTGGAGGGATATGTTGTGTCTCTTTACATGTATATGCTTCTAAGCTGTTGTGTTCTGAGCACCTCTGCAAAAACAGTGATTATGTGTGATTGAGGTGAAAGTGTTGAATGATGACGAAAGTATTTTCTTTTTGGGGATTTTCTTTCTTTTTTGGGTCATCCTGCCACGGTGGGAGACGGCCAACTTGTTAATAAAAAAAAACAAAACATTTTAAGGAATTTATTGTATTTTTTTATTGACAGCATGTCACTGTGGTGAATATTACAGAGAGAATTCAGTGTGCAAACAACAGATATGGGGTTGTTAAAGGTATAATTCAAAGGCTGAGGAGAGGTTGTTGAGGTGGTCTGAATATTCAGAAAGGATGAGGCAGAACAGAATGATCACGATAGTAAAATACCTGGGTGGAGAGAAGGGCAAGGATGGTCATTCCAAGAAGGGTTGGAGGGACAGGGTACAGGAGGTTTCAAGTGCTATGGGCTTGAATATCCAGCAGGATTGCACAAGCATGCAAGATCAGAATGAATGGAGAGGAATGGTTTGTATGATCTGACATGCTGTTGCAGTGTGAGCGAGGTAACATTTATGAAATGACTGAGAGAAACTGGTTAGCAAGACTTGAGCCCTGGAGGTGAGAAGTAGTGCCTGTATTTTGGAGGAATGAGGATATTGCAGGTCGGAGTGTTGTTTAAACTGTGATGTTCGGACACTTCTGACAAAATAGTTATTGCAATGAGTAACGGTGAGTGTTTCCTTTTTTGGGTTTCCTGCATTGGCAGGAGATGGATATTTTTTTTTTTTTTTTTTAAGTCCAAAGGATATCTTTCGCATGTATCTTTTAAAAGATTGGACATCAAAGGTGTTACATTTATAACCATAGCTTTCCCCACAAACTGGCTGTGGAATAAAGACATGCAACAGCAAAGTACTGTAAATTAGGATTAACAAAGGAATCAGAGAAAAGTTTTGCTTAACAAGTCTAATATAGGTTTATGTGCAGAGAAAGCACACAACTCTAGTTATAGAGTGCAGGAAACAAAAAAATAGTCAGCTTTGTAGCATGATTCTTAATCAAGATAAAAAGAAAAAACAAAAACTGGTTAGCCAGCCTTGAGGCTGTGAGGTGGGAAGTACATTTTCTGCACTCTGCAGAAGGGGTAAGGATGCTGCAGTTTGGAGAATCATCTAAACTGAGATGTCAGCACATATCTGACAAGACAACAATGGACTGAATGTGTTTCCTCTTTTTTGGGTCACCCTATGTAGGTGTGAGATGGCTGGTGTTAAAAAAAATTAAAGAACAGACACTGATAAAGCAAAGTGTTTAAATGCACTGCCCTCAGAATACTGGTAGAGGTAAAGCTTGTAAGAGGCTTGTACGTACTTAGGACAGAGCCATCCAGTATTAACAGTTTATAAAACAAGATACTGTAATTAAATTTAGGTCTGATTGTCCCAAAGCTTAGATTTAAAACACAAAGACTTCAAAAATCTTACCTCTCAAACTCATTACAGGAAAAGCAGCACACAGAGACTGTCTTCCTCCCATACTTTGGCCAGACTTTCTTCCACGACCAATAGTGGATCTTCTTTGCTTTACTTTCTCTACCTCTGCCTGAATGTCTTTACTAATGATCAGTGCATCTGAAGCCTCAGCAGAACCTGATTCAGTTTCATCAGGTGTTGCAGTTGTACATTCCTTTGTTAAGGAGGTGGATGCTTTGCCTAAAGTATGAACATCTTTTTCTACATCTTTATTTAGGCCTTCAAGTTGTGGCTTCTCAAGGTCCACTTCTTGACTTATTTTTATCTTTCTGTCACATGCACCTCCTTTCATAAACTCCTCTTTTTGTTTTAATTTCAAATCTTTCTCAATTTCACAAGATTCTTTTCCTTTGTCAGTAAAATTAGATTCTTCCATTGCAACCAAGGAACTGCATTTCTCTTTCTCTGTAAGACATTTTTTATTTTGTAACAAGTCGGATATCTCAGTTTCATGACATTTATTCTCCATCAGTAACTTCTCCAATGACTTTTTCTTCAAAGACTGAATTTCCTCTATAACTTTATGTGACTTGGGAGTTAATGACTTGCTGACACACATTTTTGGTACTTGGCATATGTTAGGTATCACTGCCTCGCTTGTGTTTGAGTCTGAAGTCTTGTCAGATGATTTAAACTCCCTTATATTGGACTGCTTTTGTACTGGAGATTCACTAGATCTGTTCATGTTGCAGTTTTCTTTTACTGGAGTTTCTAGAAACAGCCTCATCTTGACTGCTTTCTTCTCTAGCATGGGAGTCCTGTAGGACACACTGGTTTCTCTAGCACTTTTCTCTTCTACTGGATTTCTTTTCGAGGTTTTGATTTTGCTGTCACTTTTCACTAACGGGGAACTGTTTGATCTTCTTTTGGTGGAACTGACCTTCCCTACTGGGATTCTACTGGAGGAACTTATCTTGGTACTTCTGACTACTGGGGTTCTTCTCAATGACCGTGATGTACAACTGCTGGTCTTGTTAGCCGATGTTCTGGCGCTACAGTTTGTCACAGGAGCTCTTCCTCCTGTCCTTCTTGGTGTGGCAATAATTTTAGGTAAAGAGGTTTCACTGTCACATTCGCTCTGAAAATGACGTTTTTCAGGTCTAATGTTTTTATCATCTTCAGCTGTTAAATTTTCCATAACCATATATTTAGGCCATGAATCAGATGCTTTCTTTTCCATTAGATAATGAGTTATCTGAATCTGGAAAAAAAAAAAAAAACTTCAGTTTGTGTACCTTCACACCTGAAAATATTTCCCAGGATATTCTATACAAGTGGACTCAGAAACATACATAATGAAATGGAGATTATATATATTCATACACATATATACATACATATGTATATACAGTGGAACCTCAGATATCGAACTTAATCCGTTCCAGGAGCTAGTTCTAAATTCGAAAAGTCTGAAAAGCGAAGCAATATTTCCCATAAGAAATATGGAAATACAATTAATCCGTTCCAGAAACCCAAAAATATTCTCAAAAAAATACATTTTATAGAGATTAATTATAGTATTACATACACACAACAAATAAAGTGTTCAATTATGCATTAATAAATTTAAATAAACATATAAAATAACATTTTTATTTACCTTTATTGAAGATTGGTGATGGCATCTGGAAGACAGGGAGGAGGAGAGAGGAAGTTGGGGCTAGTGTTTGGAAGGAGAATCCCCCCCCTGTCTACAGTCCTCTGTTTCTGTCTCACGAAATAACTCTCTACAGTCCTCTGTTTCTGTCTCACAAAATAACTGTCCACAGTCCTCTGTACATCCTGGCAAGCTCAACAAGTCCTACACCACTCTCATACTTCTGTATTATTTCCTTCTTCACATCTATGGAGTTTCTCACTTTCTTTACCACAGGGGTACCACTAGCAAGTTTCTTTGGGCCCATGGTAGCTTATTTCACAGTCCCACAAGCACTAAACACAATGAAATAATCGTAAAATGTTTGAATGAGAGTGCAGGTTAGTGTTCACTCAGGCATCAACAAAACCAGACTGGCTCACAGCGCCTGCGTGGGGACGCGGACAGAGCGGGCTGCCGGACAGGTCCGGTACCTGGTGGTTCGAAAATAGGGGTGAGTTCGATAATAGGGACAAAGTTGGTTTGAAAAAAGCGTTCTATTTTGAAAAGTTTGATAAGTGATACGTTCGAAATTCGAGGTTCCACTGTATATATACACACATATGTATATATATGTATATATACAGGAGGGCCACGCATGTACAGCACCTATCTTCAGTGCTCGAAGTTTTCGTTGGCTTTCAACTGACCCATTGTTCCACCTGCCAGTGACTATCGCTGGCAAGTGGAACAATGATCAATAACTCAATATGAAGACAACAAAATGTGTAACACCAAAAAGTTGCTGTATATGTATGCAGAGCTGCTTTCCCATGTTCTAAATTTAAAATTTATCTAATCTAATTTAAATCCATCATTTCTAGTTCTTACTCGATTCAATATACTCGGTACTTTATATCACCTTTCTTAATGCCAATCTTCAGTTTATACAGTGGACCCCCGGATTACGTAATTAATCCGTTCCAGAGTGACTGACTTATCCCGAATCTGATTTATTGTGAAATAATTATCCCAATGAGAAATAATGGAAATCTAATTAATCCGTTTCAGACACCCAAAAGCATTAAAAAAAAAAAGTTTTCTACATGAAATATATATTTACCACACAGAAAACAATGATACATGAAGAATAAAACAATAATAACATCACACTTACCGTTATTGAAGACATGGTGATGTATGGAAGATGGGAGGAGGGGAGAGGATGGAGGAGTTTACAATTGTTTGGAAGGAGAATCCCCTTCCATAAAGACTTCAGGTACCAAGTCCTTATCCTGGGTTACTTCTTTGTTTTTTAATGTCATTAGGACCAGCCTGAGAGTCACTGGACCCGTCGCTCAAAAAAGTGTTCCAGAGTTCCGTTTCTGGCGTATGTTAGGAATTGTGTTGGGAGACAAGACAAGACAGCTCTTCAATATGACACTAATATCAGCTCTATGGCTTATTTATCTAGCACAATTCATGTAATATGACATTATAAACAATATTAATAACATAGAAACATGATATATAATCTAGAATGAATAAAATATGGCATTAAGATGTCACGAGTGGTGGTGTGTTGTCTGTTGTTGGGTGTATAAGGGCCACTTAAAAATAAGCCTTACATAGTGGTGGTGAAATTTTAGTTTAATATGTTTATTATGCACCCCATACCCATCCTGTGGGCGGTAGTCAAAAGATTACAGAGGTACATAATTGGTCCAGGGACTGGACTCCAAAGTTTTGATAGCTGAGCAAGTTACAAAGGTAATGAACTAGATCTGGTTATAATCATGACCAAGTTACAAAGGTAATGAGCTCCAGGTTGAGCTGGTCACACTCATGAATAATTGCAAAGGTAATGAATCATAAACACATTAATCATGAGAATTTACAAAGGTAATGAGCTCCAGGTAGAGCTGGTCACAATCATGACAAGTTTCAAAGGTAATGAATGATAAACACGTTATGACATGATTACAATCATAGACAAATTACAGAGTAATGAGCAGTTAACAAACATATTAGGGAATTCATCCATTGCCCCAACAACAGATGTTGCTAGGTGCCTGTCTCTCCTCGGCAGACAGCCATTGCAAACAGCAGCAAGTTGCCCCGGGATCTGCTGCTTGCACAAGCACCATCGACCCTCACCAAGAGGTCCAAGAAGCCAGTGACTCCGTTAGCAGCCCGATGGAGAGCTGTCCTAGGGACATGTCAGTGTCCTGGTGGACGCCAAGTTGACTGAAGATCCCAGGCCCTCGTGTGCACGGATGTTGAAGCTTGAGGAACTGAGTACACACTGCCTGTGGCACACCTGACAGCTGTCTCGCGGTCGAACTCCACGATGCTGTCCCTGGAGTGGAAGTTCCTGTGAGCCCGGCACTCCCTGCAGTGCCATCGCTGACATCGTGGGTTAGGGGAGAAGTACCCTCTACAGATGGGGTGGAGCTGGGAGTTGGGTGGGTGAGACGGGGGAGACACGCAGGGGTGAGGCATTATGAGAGGGTCACTGTTTACTATACACGCCCTCCCCCTCCCCCCCAGCAGAGAGGGGGGGAGGCACTGACTGGTCCTGACTCTACAACACCAAACCCTCTAAAACTGCACAACACTTCAACTATTTACGCTGAAGCGATGCACTGGGATGTCCGTTCGCTGCTCTGGTATCTTCTCAAAGCATTCACACTGAGTTCTGTTAAGTAGGGACCTGGTCAGCCTCTTTGACCAGGAGCTATCCTTGAAAATCCAGCAGCTAGCCCGCTACACAACCTGCCGCGTCAGCCATGCCAACAGCTGTGTGGTGGTGAAGGCGGCAGCAAGAGGCAGCAGAGGTGGCGGTGTTAGTCAGTAGCCCTATATACATGTACCTCCAACAGCAATGGAAGAGTCACTTTCGTGCTGTCCTTTTTCTATCGATTAATTGCTTAACTTACTTGCTACACTGTTAACCCTTTGACTGTCGCAACCCCCAATCCTGAGGTGTCTCCTGGTGTTGCAAAATTAAAAAAAAAAATTATTTTTTTCTTATGAAATGATAGAGAATCTTTTCCCGATTGTAATGACGCCAAAAAAACGAAATTTGATGGAAAACTGACGGAATTATGCTCTCGCGAAGTTAGCGACCTCAGCGATGTTTACAAATCGGCGATTTCGCCCACTTTGAGCCCTATTTTCAGCTAATTCCATTGTTCCAGTCGCCCAAACTCATAGCTATTTCTTTAGAACTCCATTTTTTCTATCGATTGAGTACAAGAAACTGCCCATTTACCGATTTCAACTACCTAATAATGTGGTCAGAAATTTGGAATTTGGCCAATTTCACGAAAAATAAAAAATATGACAATTTCAAAATAAGGTCCAGAATGAACAATGCAGACATTCCTGGCTCTAAAATAACATTTTCTTTGTTCATCAGTCACATCTCCAGTCCCCTCTGATATTACTCTTGCTTTCTATTTTGAATTTTTATTCAAACAAAAAATAGAAGACTTACTATTATGCAGACTACTGCAATACTGTAATAATTGTATAAATAACATCAACCCATTCGTGACTGCATATTAGAATGGCTAATTGGACATTTATTGGACAATGGCATCATTTGCTTACTTTTGAACATTGGCAAAAATCAAACATTTCCCCTACTTTGAGCTCCATTTCTAGGTTCTTTTTATAGTAAAATCAATCAAAATCACCTCTATTTCTATAATATGTTTTCCATTCTATCAAATGAGACCAAGAAAACGAGAATACAACCATAAATACTATACGAAAATAGACCACAAAGTTGGCATTTTAATTAAAAAAAACCGTTGTTTTTTTTTTTCTCATTATGCACTGCGTGCTCCAGGATTTTTTTTATATGGTGCACACTGACCACACAGACCCATTCTCTCACATGTGGGCCTACCAGCTTTCTCCTGCTTGATTTGAAGCCGCTAGAATTTATGAGTATATATATGTCAAACTCGGTACCTCGTAAGACATGCATATACAGCCGCGACAGTCAAAGGGTTAATGCTACACTTTATTGTTGGCTGGCGTTTTAGCTTTTATTGACTCCTGCTGCTTTAGTATTGTACATATTGGAGAATCACTGAAAAAGGCACATTCTCCCCTCTCTCAGCCCTTTACAAATTAAGGGCTGGCTGGCACTATAAGTTTCCTTTGGGCCCATGGTGGCGTATTTAGCAGTTACAAGCACTAAAAAGAATGGAATACAAAATGTATCGTATGAATGCATGGGATCGTCCTCACTGGCTGATAAACAATGGCACACTGGCTGTACATGGAGTCCCGGGGCCACTCAGGCCGTGCGGACATGTTCCGGACGAATGACTTATACCCAGTTCAGTGACATTCACCAAGCCAATATTTTGATAAAAAAATGTTACTTGTTCCGATGACGACAATCCTGAGGTCCACTGTATTTCAGCGATATTGCCTCTCATTCCACATATCTCAAGAGGGTGAAGGTTCAAGGTTCTTAATCTATCCTATACAAGAAATTCCATATACGTACAATAGATTAACCCTTTCAGGGTCCAGAGGCCAGATCTCAAAGGGTGCACCAGGGTCAAAAAAAAAAAAAAAAAAATATGTCCTGGCTTTAAGTGAAACAAAGCTGAAGGGGGTGGGAGAGTTTCAGTGGAGAGGAATAAATGGGATTAGGTCAGGGGTTTCAAATAGAGTTAGAGCTAAAGGAGGAGTAGCAATAATGTTGAAGGATAAGCTATGGCAGGAAAAGAGGGACTATAAATGTATAAATTCAAGGATTATGTGGAGTAAAATAAAGATTGGATGTGAAAAGTGGGTTATAATAAGCGTGTATGCACCTGGAGAAGAGAGAAGTGTAGAGGAGAGAGAGAGATTTTGGGAAATGTTGAGTGAATGCGTGGGGAGTTTTGAATCAAGTGTGAGAGTAATGGTGGTTGGGGATTTCAATGCTAAAGTGGGAAAAAATTTTATGGAGGGAGTAGTAGGTAAATTTGGGGTGCCAGGGGTAAATGTAAATGGGGAGCCTTTAATTGAGCTATGTGTAGAAAGAAATTTGGTAATAAGTAATACATATTTTATGAAAAAGAGGATAAATAAATATACAAGGTATGATGTAGCACGTAATGAAAGTAGTTTATTAGATTATGTATTGGTGGATAAAAGGTTGATGGGTAGGCTCCAGGACGTACATGTTTATAGAGGGGCAACTGATATATCGGATCATTATTTAGTTGTAGCTACAGTTAGAGTAAGAGGTAGATGGGAAAAGAGGAAGGTGGCAACAACAAGAGGGAGGTGAAAGTGTATAAACTAAGGGAGGAGGAAGTTCGGGTGAGATATAAGCGACTATTGGCAGAAAGGTGGGCTAGTGCAAAGATGAGTAGTGGGGGGGGTTGAAGAGGGTTGGAATAGTTTTAAAAATGCAGTATTAGAATGTGGGGCAGAAGTTTGTGGTTATAAAAGGGTGGGGGCAGGAGGAAAGAGGAGTGATTGGTGGAATGATGAAGTAAAGGGTGAGATAAAAGAGAAAAAGGTAGCTTATGAGAGGTTTTTACAAAGCAGAAGTGTTATAAGAAGAGCAGAGTATATGGAGAGTAAAAGAAAGGTAAAGAGAGTGGTGAGAGAGTGCAAAAGGAGAGCAGATGATAGAGTGGGAGAGGCACTGTCAAGAAATTTTAATGAAAATAAGAAAAAATTTTGGAGTGAGTTAAACAAGTTAAGAAAGCCTAGGGAAAATATGGATTTGTCAGTTAAAAACAGAGTAGGGGAGTTAGTAGATGGGGAGATGGAGGTATTGGGTAGATGGCGAGAATATTTTGAGGAACTTTTAAATGTTAAGGAAGAAACAGAGGCAGTAATTTCATGCACTGGTCAGGGAGGTATACCATCTTTTAGGAGTGAAGAAGAGCAGAATGTAAGTGTGGGGGAGGTACGTGAGGCATTACGTAAAATGAAAGGGGGTAAAGCAGCTGGAACTGATGGGATCATGACAGAAATGTTAAAAGCAGGGGGAGATATAGTGTTGGAGTGGTTGGTACTTTTGTTTAATAAAAGTATGAAAGAGGGGAAGGTACCTAGGGATTGGCGGAGAGCATGTATAGTCCCTTTATATAAAGGGAAAGGGGACAAAAGAGAGAGTAAAAATTATAGAGGAATAAGCTTACTGAGTATACCAGGAAAAGTGTACGGTAGGGTTATAACTGAAAGAATTAGAGGTAAGACAGAATGTAGGATTGCGGATGAGCAAGGATGTTTCAGAGTGGGTAGGGGATGTGTAGATCGTGTTTACATTGAAGCATATATGTGAACAGTATTTAGATAAAGGTAGGGAAGTTTTTATTGCATTTATGGATTTAGAAAAGGCATATGATAGAGTGGATAGAGGAGCAATGTGGCAGATGTTGCAAGTATATGGAATAGGTGGTAAGTTATTAAATGCTGTAAAGAGTTTTTATGAGGATAGTGAGGCTCAGGTTAGGGTGTGTAGGAGAGGGAGACTACTTCCCGGTAAAAGTAGGTCTTAGACAGGGATGTGTAATGTCACCATGGTTGTTTAATATATTTATAGATGGGGTTGTAAAGGAAGTAAATGCTAGGGTGTTCGGGAGAGGGGTGGGATTAAATTTTGGGGAATCAAATTCAAAATGGGAATTGACACAGTTACTTTTTGCTGATGATACTGTGCTTATCGGAGATTCTAAAGAAAAATTGCAAAGGTTAGTGGATGAGTTTGGGAATGTGTGTAAAGGTAGAAAGTTGAAAGTGAACATAGAAAAGAGTAAGGTGATGAGGGTGTCAAATGATTTAGATAAAGAAAAATTGGATATCAAATTTTGGAGGAGGAGTATGGAAGAAGTGAATGTTTTCAGATACTTGGGAGTTGACGTGTCGGCGGATGGATTTATGAAGGATGAGGTTAATCATAGAATTGATGAGGGAAAAAAGGCGAGTTGTGCGTTGAGGTATATGTGGAGTCAAAAAACGTTATCTATGGAGGTAAAGAAGGGAATGTATGAAAGTATAGTAGTACCAACACTCTTATATGGGTGTGAAGCTTGGGTGGTAAATGCAGCAGCAAGGAGACGGTTGGAGGCAGTGGAGATGTCCTGTTTAAGGGCAATGTGTGGTGTAAATATTATGCAGAAAATTCGGAGTGTGGAAATTAGGAGAAGGTGTGGAGTTAATAAAAGTATTAGTCAGAGGGCAGAAGAGGGGTTGTTGAGGTGGTTTGGTCCTTTAGAGAGAATGGATCAAAGTAGAATGACATGGAAAGCATATAAATCTATAGGGGAAGGAAGGCGGGGTAGGGGTCGTCCTCGAAAGGGTTGGAAAGAGGGGGTAAAGGAGGTTTTGTGGGCAAGGGGCTTGGACTTCCAGCAAGCGTGCGTGAGTGTGTTAGATAGGAGTAAATGGAGACGAATGGTACTTGGGACCTGACGATCTGTTGAAGTGTGAGCAGGGTAATATTTAGTGAAGGGATTCAGGGAAACCAGTTATTTTCATATAGTCGGACTTGAGTCCTGGAAATGGGAAGTACAATGCCTGCACTTTAAAGGAGGGGTTTGGGATATTGGCAG
>NW_027195371.1:0-5000 GCF_038502225.1 Cherax quadricarinatus
TACAAAAAATTTTTTTCTAGTCAATGAGAATATTTTTTTCTGTAATATATTGTGGAAAAGCTTATTCAGTATTATGGGAACTTCCATAGCTATTGGAATTTCCCCAGTGTATGGTATGTAATTACCACCGAAATATTCAACTACATATGTAGATCTCCAGGTCATTAATCAGTTTAATCTAAGGCGAAGGGCAAAAAATAAATAGTAGATATTGCTTTGAAATTATTATGTAACCAGAAAATGAGTTAAACAGAATGGAATCACATAAAAATGAGGGAGGGAGGGTCCCTAATTTACAAGGACCCAAAACATTGCAAGCTTCTGAAGAAGTGTTGGCTCCAACATGAAAGGCCTAGAGCTGTCATTCAACTTCTCCTGTGTTTGTTTTGCATATATATATAATGTAATGGACTTCGTCCATTCAAGGTAGTTTAAAAAATTATTTTTAACATTTGGTTAGATGGAAGAAGCGTAGTGAGAGGAACCATCAGCAGAGTAAGTAACCCACATACCAGCTCTTCCTCAGGCTCACCAACCCAACAACCACTGCCCTTCCTCAACCCACAAACACTGCCCTATCTTGACCAATGAACACTGCCCTATCTTGACCAACAAACGCTGCCCTACCTCAACCTACAACCACCACCTTACCTCAACCTACAACCACCACCTTACCTCAACCTACAACCACCACCTTACCTCAACCTACAGCCACTCCCTCACCTCAGCCCACAACCACTTTTGGTCAATTTGTACTTTATTTCAGGGTCAGAATCTCATCAGCATACCCATTATAGTCACCACCATTTATGAGGTTATGCATCACTTGACTTACAACCTCATTAATATTTTATTTTAGAAACAGAAATGATGCCTCTCCTTACTATAGGAAACAGTCATTTGTTTAAATTGTTATTTATCAAGATATTAAGAATACAGTAACCTGACACAGGGAACCAGTGACCCAGGGTTGGGTCGCTGGTCACATCACCATCACTACACTAATTACCTTTTCTTTAATTCAATGTCACATTCTTTTTCCCTCAACATCAAATGTGAGTAATGCATCATTATTTTTGTAGGTTAGGTTATGCTGGTTATGTAAGGTTGGTTAGGTTACATTAGTATGTTTTTACATTTGTATTAATAAAAATGACCTCAAATACAAGGCCAAAATCAATTTCTGACAATTTGGCTCAAAAATAATGCTGAAGTAAGACCTGGGAATAAAGTGCATGTTCACTCCACTACAGTACCTCAGTCCACAGGCACTGATTTACTTCAGTCCACAACCAGTACTGTACCTCAACCCGCAACCAGTACTGTACCCCAGCCCACAACCAGTACTGTACCCCAGCCCACAACCAGTACTGTACCTCAACCCACAACCAGTACTGTACCTCAGCCCACAACCAGTACTGTACCTCAGCCCACAACCAGTACTGTACCTCAACCCACAACCAGTACTGTACTCCAGCCCACAACCAGTACTGTACCTCAACCCACAACCAGTACTGTACCTCAGCCCACAACCAGTACTGTACCTCAACCCACAACCAGTACTGTACCTCAACCCACAACCAGTACTGTACCTCAGCCCACAACCAGTACTATACCTCAGCCCACAACCAGTACTGTACCTCAACCTGCAACCAGTACTGTACCTCAGCCCACAACCAGTACTGTACCTCAGCCCACAACCAGTACTGTACCTCAGCCCACAACCAGTACTGTACCTCAACCCACAACCAGTACTGTACCTCAGCCCACAACCAGTACTGTACCTCAACCCACAACCAGTACTGTACCCCAGCCCACAACCAATACTGTACCTCAACCCGCAACTAGTACTGTACCTCAGCCCACAACCAGTACTGTACCTCAACCCACAACCAGTACTGTACCTCAGCCCACAACCAGTACTGTACCTCAACCCACAACCAGTACTGTACCCCAGCCCACAACCAGTACTGTACCCCAGCCCACAACCAGTACTGTACCTCAGCCCACAACCAGTACTGTACATCAGTCCACAACCAGTACTGTACCTCAGCCCACAACCAGTACTGTACCTTAACCCACAACCAGTACTGTACCTCAGCCCACAACCAATACTGTGCCTCAACCCACAACCAGTACTGTACTTCAACCTGCAACCAGTACTGTACCCCAGCCCACAACTAGTACTGTACCTCAGCCCACAACCAGTACTATACCTCAGCCCACAACCAGTACTGTACCTCAGCCCACAACCAGTACTGTACCTCAACCCACAACCAGTACTGTACCTCAGCCCACAACCAGTACTGTACCTCAGCCCACAACCAGTACTGTACCTCAACCCAGAACCAGTACTGTACCTCAACTGACAACCAGTACTGTACCTCAGCCCACAACCAGTACTGTACCTCAACTGACAACCAGTACTGTACCTCAGTCCACAACCAGTACTGTACCTCAGCCCACAACCGGTACTGTACCTCAACCCACAACCAGTACTGTACCTCAACCCACAACCAGTACTGTACCTCAGCCCACAACCAGTACTGTACCTCAACCGACAACCAGTACTGTACCTCAGTCCACAACCAGTACTGTACCTCAGCCCACAACCAGTACTGTACCTCAGTCCACAACCAGTACTGTACCTCAGCCCACAACCAGTACTGTACCTCAGCCCACAACCAGTACTGTACCTCAACCCACAACACTACAAACCACCACCTGATACACATACAGTACACCACTACAGCCCGTTACTTCTGACCACAACAAAGCTCTTCACCATTCAATGTCTTGGATACCTAAGCCATGTTCTCCCTCCTCAGAATACTGTTTTTTTCTATTTCAAAGGACTATTTGCATTACTAATTTTTGTAGGACAGATGAAGGTTACTTGTAGGAGAAGGATGATGGATGTAGGAGGGTGGATGAAAGTTACTTGTAGGAGGGGGTAGATGAAGGCTACTTGTAGGAGGGGGGTGGATAAAGGTTACTTGTAGGAGGAGGGTGGATGAAGGTTACTTGGAGGAGGAGGATGAAGGTTACTTGTAGGAGGAGGAGGGTGGATGAAGGTTACTTGTAGGAGGAGGGTGGATGAAAGTTACTTGTAGGAGGGTGGTGGATGAAGGTTACTTGTAAGAGAAGGGTGGATGAAGGTTACTTGTAGGAGGAGGAGACATTTGTTGCCATTGCATTGCCCAGTGGATGAAGGTTACTTGTTAGAGGATGATGAATGAAGGTTACTTTGATGAATAACTGTTATTCACAAAAATGGGCCAGAGTAGTGTGGATAATGAAGCTCACAAGACAGGAGCGACAAACTATTGGCAAAGCTAACAGAAGAGCATAAGCAGTGTGGAAGGTATACTAAATGTACAGTGCTAAAATGTTGAGTCAGGATTGGCACCACTTTCACTTGAGTGCTTAAATGAAGATAATATAGTTACTAATGTATTGATGGAAAGATTTCAACCCATAGAAATCATAGTGCCTGTGGGACTGGGAGGCAGTGTCAGGCTTGATCCGGGGAGCGGCCATCTCCACTTCCATGGATAATGATCCCTTCAACATGAAGGCTAAAGAAAATAGTTTTGGAAAGAATAAAGAAAATAGTTTTGGAAAGTGGGTGGATAAAGAAAATAGTTTTGGAATTGGGTGGATAAAGAAAATTTTGTTTTGCAGTAATTGCAACATTAATTAAAAGTTCTGCCATCAAAGGACTTTGTCCATTGTTGTCAAATTTATTGACCCAGCAGACCATGTTTCGGATTTCCAAAGGCTCTTAAATGGTGATCCGTTAAATGGAGGGTCATCTCATTTCATCTTGGTTCATTTATTTATATTAGTTACATGAACCAGCTAAAGTCTGCAATTTACCTAAGTCACAAAACCAATTATTTCAGCATGACAGTGTTCATACAGAGATGAGTGACATCTGAGTGTGCATGTAGAAATTATATTTTAGTATTTCATTCTTGAAATACTAAAGCTTTAATAAAGCCACTGAAGCTTCAGAAACTTCTGAAACTCGTTTGTGCAGCAGTTTGGAGCTGAACTTCCAAAAATACTGAAATTAACATCAATAATTTCCAGTAGAGCTTTCCATAACCATGTACATAAAGTAAACAAATTATAAAACTTTAAATTACTATAGTTTTGAAGAAATAAACTAGAACACTTCACATTTACTATTGCATTTTAATTATTATTATTATTATTATTATTATTATTATTACAGTCATGCAGGAAGTGCTAAACCTGTACGAGTCATACAGCACTTAAGGCAATTAGAGGGAAGTGGGTTTGATTCATGGAAAAGGATGGGTACAATTCCTTGATAAGAACCTTGAATACATCACATTTGACAGTGACAAGCAATTGCATCACTCATACAGTTCTAAGGCAGAGTTGGTGTTGTTAGATGGATGCTGAGGTAATTAGTCTTGTTAGACAGGGGTGCTGAGGCAAAGTTAGTCTCATTAAACAAGGGTGCTGAGGCTGGGTTGGTCTCCTTAGACAGGAGGTAACAAAATGCATTAATCTTTTCCACTCATTGCTGTACTGTACAGGTCGACTATCACTAATCCGGCAATCAGTTATCCTGTTCCATCAGTAATCCGGCACTAATTTCGGCTAGCATAATTTCAAATTTCATCATTATACTGACTCAGAAATTGTGCAGATGGTTGTAAATCCACAGCAACATGCCAGTGGAGGAGAAAGCAGTGATGAAAATAAGGAAAATGTAGCAGAAAGTCTCTATTGATAGGTTATTTAAGTGTATTCTAACCTAACCACACTGTAATCCAGCAGACTCACTAATCCGGCACACTACAGGTCCCAATGATGCTGGATTAGTGATGGCCGACCTGTACCATGAATTTAATTTTTTTGGCTTTCTTTTTTTTTTTGGTCCTCAGGGATTTTTGCTTCCATATTTTTTTATTAACTGGACTGTTTCTGCATATCACATGCTATTTATACAAATCATCAGCATC
>NW_027195371.1:10000-82500 GCF_038502225.1 Cherax quadricarinatus
CAATTATCATACATAGTAATACATGTGTAAATTACCTAGGATAACGCAAAAATAAGTCAGTGACTTATTTCCATTGATATCTTTGGATAATAAATTATAATAATACAGTGGACCCCCGGTTAACGATATTTTTTCACTCCAGAAGTATGTTCAGGTGCCAGTACTGACCGAATTTGTTCCCATAAGGAATATTGTGAAGTAGATTAGTCCATTTCAGACCCCCAAACATACACATACAAACGCACTTACATAAATACACTTACATAATTGGTCGCATTCGGAGGTGATCGTTATGCGGGGGTCCACTGTACGTGTATAGTACAAGTTGCAAATGGGAAATATGGATTCTGGGTACAGACTTTAAATTAGTAAGGCTAATTTATATAATTAATTGGTACCATTTTGTGCTCTGGCTATCCTGTAATTGGTATTAGCGCATTTATATATTGATGCTCGTATATGCAGCTGGCTTGTCCTGAGCACTTGTATATTACTTGGAACCACTTGCCAGACCTATAAAGCAATAATTAATATAATATTTGATGAATTCTTTAACAGTACTTGCTGCCCAATTGTTACAACTTTTTGATCAATAAAGAAGCTTTTGGGCCCGTGGTCCCTAACGAAATTGTCCCAGAGTTTTGCATGTGACAACTGACACTATTGCTGGGCGCAGATGTGCCTGTATGTTTGTACCCTCGAACTGCCTTCAACTGGTCAGCTGTATGCATATGTGTTTATCAGCTGTGTACATATGCATCTGTTCAGATGCATGCATGTGACTGTTCAGCTGTATGCATATACCACTTCAGTTGTATGCATATGTGCTTGATCAGCCGTATGCACATGTGACTGTTTGGCAGTTTGCATATGTGACTCGGCTGTATGCATATGTGACTAAATCTGATGCTCTTAGTCTTTGTTTAGACTAAGATGAGGTATTACTAGCTAGCCCATGAATGAGTTTGATGCTGAGATTTTTACATAAAAAATGACGTACCAGTTAGGTGACTGTACACGAGGTAACCGTCCGTCGCATGTAGAAGAACAGCCAGGAGTGAACTGCTTTAATTTACTCAACTGCAGCCTCTTGCAGAGCAAAATACCACCTGCATTGTTCTAACTTACCCTAGACAAACATAGATTTTATTTAGATTTCACTAGATTATAGATACAGACAGACCCGTTGTAGCCATGACATAAATTCTGCACATGTGATTTTTGTGGCTGCTTAAGATGGAATGATTTATTTTCCTTGTAGGAGAAGGGCAGGAAGACTTAGGGCTTGCCAGTCATAGTTATTTTTCAGTACATATCTTGTATGAGTGAGTATAGTCTTTAATGTATGGTCCATGGTTTTTGTTCTTATTTGCTAACTTCTACAAATTTCTCTTTCTCCTGTTTAAAATTCTTTCTCATTAAAGAATAAAAAAGTCACAGTACCATGGCTGGAACAATATACAAATAACCCACACTTAGAGGGAAAGGAATGGCAATGTTTTATTCGGACTCGGACAATAGCCAAGTCGTCTTGACAAGTCTGATTGAAGCGTCATCATTACTTTGTCACTCCTAAGTGCTGTTATTTGTGTGTTCTTTCTTATTGATTGTTTATCAGTAATTTTATTTTTATTCAGTTTTGTTTCAAGATAAATATCACTTTTTTTTTTTTTATAAAGATTGCTTCAAACATGGTTTACTCTTTTCCTGAGTAACCTACCCAGTCTGTTATTCCTGTTATGTCTAATGTTCTTTTGCTTGTGTATTCAGACCCCTCATATCCTTTACTGATTAGATACTTGTCAACATTGATTCCATCCCCAGTAAATTCTGTTCTGTTCCTCTGTTTAGAACAGTGTTTAACTTCCTTGAGTAGTACCGTAGTTGCCCCTCTTCTTGCAGACACTCAAGAGACTAGAAGAGAACAACACTGAACAAGTTCTCTTTCGTGAAGCTTTGATGCTCTTCTTCAACCTAGAATTTCCTACTTTTCAGCTTTGAAAACATTGACCTCGTGTAGTTTTGACCACAGGTTGATGAGCCATGCAGTGCTGACCTTCATACACTGATGGCATGCAGTGATGACCTTCACATACAGTATTAATAAATCAGACAGTTCTGACTTTGCATAATATGTTTCAATGTTTTTTCTGTATTATGCATCTTTATTTTTAGTGTAATTTTTTATTAATATACAGTGGTACTTAATTATTTGTTAATGCTATTACAGTAGCTAAACAGCTTAACTAAATTAAGGAAATTGTGTTTTTAACCAAAAATAATAGTTGTTTTTCATGTATTTTTATACACTGTTGTGACCTCCATCAGAGGTACTAATAGGCTCACTGAGGGATCTAACACCACTTACATTTGATAGATGTTGCTGGCATTAATTAAGCTCCTCAGTGAACATTCATAGGTGGCAATAGGTCCTTCATTTATGATTAGGGGTAAAGTGCCTATTATATTTGTGGACATTGAGGGACTTGGTGAATTTTTTTGTATGTTTACCAACAGTAACTGATGCTTGGCAGCTGGAGTATGTTTTGAATGCATTTGACAAGTTGTAATACAAGTTGCAGTGGAAAACACTGCCCTACAAAATCCAAGCTTGTGGGTTCTTGGGTAAATTCCTGATCGAGTAAAACATTGGCTGGATCTCGGGAAGCAGTCACAATAAACGAGGTGCAGTAGAATGTGACTGAAGCAATGTTTGAGCACTGTGTAGCATTGATCAATGCATTATGAAACACACTGATACACAACAATGACCTAATTGAAAATGTATCTATCCATATAATAAAATTGTGGCTAATAAGATTTGCATAAATGTGAACATTGCAGAAGGAATCACACTATGCAACATGATCTATTTGAATTTCACATATGGTCAGAAGACCATTAAATCCTAATATAGAGAATTGCAGAATGTTGCATTTGGTATACAACAAAGTACTACATCAGTTACTAGACTAAACATATTGCCTTGCTACCAGCAGATAAGAGAGGATAATATGGTAATGAACAATAACAGCAGCACGGGTGAGAGTAGCCATGACAAGAACTAAGGTTAAAGATTTATTAACTTCCTTTGAATACAAAAATCAGATACTATATACTAAATCAATGCTATACACATGCAGCACTTTGGAATGTAATTTGACAAGCTTGAAGGGCATACAGAGCAGACTTCTGTAGTCAAAATACTTTAAAAAAATGGCCTGCATTGTTTTGTCTTTTGCTTCCATCTTTATTGATGTTTAATATACAATATTGAATAAGTTAGCTAATGCCAACCCCAGACACATCATGAGGATGTAACCAAGCCAGCACAAGATAAAATACCATGCCCAGTCACACTATAAAATATACTGTGGTCCACTGATAACCAAAAATATTATGTTGCTACTGTGAAAATGCTTAAAGTTTGTTCACTAATTCTACAGGCATAATACTGTGTAATATTTATTTTGTCATATCCAGTAAATCAATTGAATGTTGGAACTTGGATTTGTACAAAAAATTAATTCCATTGTACAATACTGTATATAAACTGCAGAGGTGGTCTGCATTTGAATTCTAAAAAAATGTGGCAATACTCTCATGAAAAAGGCCTTCATAGTAATGTAATACTGTAGTCACCTGCAAGTGTGTGTGCCATAGTAAACATCTATGAGACTTGGCAGGGCTTTGTAATTTAGAATTTATTGTACTAGCTTTTGGGAGCTATTTTCTTCACATTGGCTTCATAAAAATTTACTAATGTGGCTGGAGTGTATCCCATAGGTGTGGTGCTAAACAGCTTATTTCAATGGTAGTGGGGTAACGTTGCATTGCAGAGATGTACACCCTTGCCATTTGTACACGTTACTATTTCCTGACAGTTACCAGAAGCAGCAGGAGAGACACCAAGCGAGGTGGAGGTGGACATCGAGGCATGTAGCGCCTTTTACCCCCCTTTCTAATGCCTGGCTGCCTCGCTACACTCCCTAAACTTGAGTCACTGCACCCTCCTCCAGATTCACCTTAATATTTAAGGTTCCCAACCTCAAATTTCTCTGCATTAAATATATGTTGATTTCAAAGAAGTTTATATTTCTTGATGTAAATGCATAGTATATAAATTAATATGCAGGTGTGTTGATACTTTAGCACAAAATACCAATGCATTCTACAGGGTGACTGATCATTAAGGTTTTGGGGAGGAAAGTTTTTTAAGAAGGCAGCCAGTATAGTGCACACAGCCTGCTCTTGTCCAGATATGAATAATACAAGCCATAGCTGAGTCTTGCTCTAACACTCATGTCTGTGTGGCCTTAGAGTGGAGTGGACACCTGGTGAGGATAGTGTGAACCTTATTAAGGCCCAGCCATACTGCTGTGACCATACCTGGCCAGGGCCCACAAGTACAGCTTAGCATAGTGTGGCAGAAGCCAATAGCAAGCAGCATACCAAGTGTGAGACATGATGGAAATAGTATCTGATAAACTTAACCATTTACTGTAGTCAAGATATTATTCCATTGAAATGTTGTGCAGTACTGTACAGGTATAACTTGTATGCAGTATAGTGTGTTGCCTTAAAATCTTCAACATATTTTCCTTTAACGGACACAGTAATATAGTTATTAAAATATAAACGACAGTGGGTAACATGAGTTCTACGCACAAAACCATCATTCATATACATGTATTATCATTCAAGCAGTGCACATTTACAATATAATATGTAGATGAACACAATGATAGTTGATAGTTATAGAAAGTGATAGATTGTTTTATAAATATACTGTAATTTCTGCCATATAGGGCACATTTTTTTTCCCTCAATAAGTGTCAGAAAGTCAGCCTGTGCCTTGTATGCTCAAAGTCATTACTGGCAAGTGATGGTTTCAGTGCTGCAGTACCAGTCAGCTAAATCCCAAACATCCCCCCACTCACAAAATTGTTTTCCCAGATTACTTCATTGTTTATTATTTACATGTTGGTACATAAACAAAGCAGCTTCAGCAGTTGTAAATAATTGTAAAGTAGCCTTCTGCAAAGAACAGGTAGTCATGCTTTTGGTGGTTGGTGGAGCAGACAGGGTGCACAAGGTTCCACCACTCAGCTACACTGTGTTCATATGCAGTCAGCCACTGGTCCACTTATCATTTTTCAAGGGAGTACTGCATTTTTCCATGAATATACCAGCCAGAATTGGGGTGTGCCTTGTTTGCCAGAAAATACAGTACTGTAGCTTGTGAAGTAGAACTCTAATGCAGTATTACAGAGCATACCCCGGCCGGGATTGAACCCGCGGTCAGAGAGTCTCAAAACTCCAGCCCGTCGCGTTAGCCACTAGACCAGCTAGCCACAATAAGATTCATCCAACTAGGTATATTTCTACACCTATGGTGTAGAAATATACCTATGTTGTAGAAATATACCTAGTTGGACGAATCTTATTGTGGCTAGCTGGTCTAGTGGCTAACGCGACGGGCTGGAGTTTTGAGACTCTCTGACCGCGGGTTCAATCCCGGCTGGGGTATGGTTTGTTTGCAATCGTGTCATTAAAATTTCGTGAGTCAGTATTACAGAGGTCACCACAATCCCCAGCATGGGTCTCAACTGAGGTCTTTGAGAACTGTTAAATTTTCTGGATTTCTGAATCTGTAATTAAAAACACTCGCACACCTGCTCACAATTCAAGGAGTGGAAAAGAGGTTGTTGACATAGTTATAATGATGGAGAAAGATGGATTGAGTAATAGGGTATATTAATCTGGGGTGGATGGAAGATGAAGATGATGTCTGAAGATGAGTTAGAAAGGTGTGAAGGTGATTTTGAGTGGTAAGAGCTTGAGCCTCCCTCAGGCATGTGTGGGCATCTTAGATTAGAATGGATGAAAGTTGTTTTCAGAATTTTACCTCCTGTTGGAGTGTAAAAATAGTAACGTTTGTGAAGGAAATTAGGGAAACCAGTTAGTTGGTCTTGAGTTTTAAGGTTTATCGAGTACATTGCAGCACTCGAAAGCTGCGTGGAAATATGGCAGTTTGGTGGACTATCAAATCATGTCTGTGCTAAATAGAAACACAACAAGGGAGCAAATGATGATTATTTTTTTTTCATCTTTGGGTCACCTTGCCTTGGTAGGATATGGCTCATGTTTAAAAATAATAAACATGTACTTATAGCTATGTACTACACTGTGTGCATAAATGCTGTGTAAAAATAATGCTGGATAGTTGAAAATTGTTGAATAAATTGAAGAATTAGGTAAGTGGATCATTGCTGACTCCAGGGAGTCTTATGCAAACATTCCCAAGTTGTGGCGTCCTACTGTAGTAGTAGTGGTAGTAATAGTAGTGGTAGTGGTGTAATAATAATACATAATAATAGTATAATGTAATAACAATAATAATAATACAGTAGTATGTGTTTTATATAATTATTATTAAAAGAATTAAGTTTGTAAGAGTTTACAGCATATTATCAGTCTAGTGTAATATAAATTTTCAAATTATATCTTTGTAGACATTAAATCTTTAATGAACATGTACAGTACTGTACATTTTGTCACATCATAAACACATATATAGTGTGCATATTCATGATTGTCATGTTACTGTAGCTTAAACACATCTACAACATACATACTGTATGTGCTGTGTGTCATAGTGAAGAAGCTTCAAACACATCTATAACATACATGCATTATGATGTCACATAACCTTCAACACAGAGTGGAGGCACACGTTTGTTAAGCTCAGTTAATAATTCCTCAGAGTAATCATCTAGCTGGTGAGATAGACGTAATGAGTCTGCACGGTAGCTATGTGAAGTTCGAGTCTTTCCATAACAGAGTTGAAGATTGATCTAGAAGGTTCAGAAATAAATTATAATAATTTAAAATGATATTATTTCTTGAAATTTTTATAATTAAAGTCAAAAAGTTACTGACAGGAAAATATCCCAATTTAAACAAACTGTATAATATAATCGGTAATGATGAACTTTTGGTTTTGTTTTGCTTTGTCTGTTACCATCATATAATAATAGTACAGTACAAGCAATACCTTACATCACTGTATTTCAATAATGTCTAGTCATGGTTTCCACTTGGTAGCTGCGTTGGTTATGCTTGCACGTTTGCTTGTATGCAAACTGATGCATTCTTTTACCTTAGCAAGCTATTGCTTATGCAGTAGTGTCTTGCTAGGTGAACTGACCAAAGTTTTTAATTTTCAAGCCATTACTAAATGACAGAAGTGTGGGTTTATTTTTTTCCTGGTTTGGTGAGCAGCCGATGGCCCTCCCGCATCCCTTCAGGACTTTCCAGCAGGTTGACTATTTCTCCCCCAGTTCACACACACCTCACCCTTGTAATGATGTTGATGACACTACACATCTCTACTATATTCTTGACACTTTCTGCAGCATCACCACTCACACTGGATACACCTGGTAAAAGCTTCCCTTACATCTGAACATTTTTACACTGACTCCTAGGTAGTGCTGTTTCTCACCTAGTGTTGTGACACCCTGGCCAGTCTTCGTATGTGTACATCCATCCATATGTAAATGTGATTATTTTTTTCCTTACTGACCAATTTATTTTCCTCTAGTATGCTACCTGTTTTGTAAAGTACTATAATACTATAGAGATGCCAAAATATTTAAAAAGATGAAAGAAAACATCCATAGGAAGAAGTTAGGTGTGTCGAGCTCAGATACAACTCCTGTACCAAAATAAGAATGAAGCAGTCTTGTGTACAGTATTTTTGTTTTTAAATCATTGATGAACATGGAAATGATGGAAACCGGTGATCATATACAGTGTATGGTTATGGATTAGTCAACTATTGCTATGCTTGTTTTTAATACTATATCACTGAACATTGGCTGTGAGCAATTTGTTATATGGCTGTAAAGAAAGGTGTTTCTCTGGTGTCAAAATCTTACTAGGAAAGAGCAAGATGTGGAAGTCTACGCTTGTTAACACTATGCTGCGTTCCTGAGGCTACAAATAAGCCTAGCAGACTGGTCTCATTTTCACTGAAAGCAAACAAAATATAAAATTCTCAGCCTTCACATCTGACTCTTGCAGGAGCTGATGCAAGATGTACGTTTGCTTGTACACAGGTTGTATGTTATTGTATATCATCCACAAGAAGTTACATTCTCATTTTCATAAAGCTTTCACAATTTTAAGAGTGCATTCCTTATTGAATGATAACTTCAGCACCCTCTCCTGACTGATATTTCTGCTATTTTTTAATTAAAGGTACTAAAAATAAATCTGTCAGAACTGGAAAATGAATGGCATTATATGCCCAATTCTCCCAAGTTCCCCATGGAGATATATCATCTATTGCATTTCTGCCTGAGACACACCTGGCTTTGAACAGCTAACCACAACAACTGTCATACTAAGTGACAGCCCATGTTTACAATAACTGCATAGTGTAGTTCTTGTAATTTTATATATGCATTTTATACCTTTATTCATTTTCATGTGATGTACTAGCCCTCTGAAGAGGCCCCATGTTTCTGTACCGTAGTCTTCTGCAGTTTAATGCATGCTACGTGTATAGACTCACTTGAAGAGAGGCAAATCTCTCAGCATCTAATTATTTCTTTGACCTATAAAATTTAAGTTTGTAAGGCTGTTATTGTTGTAGGCCAATCAGTAACCTGAAGAGGTAACTGAATCAAATAACGGCACTTACTTATCGTAATTGGTAATTCATATTGATTCGAGTAGGTCCGTATAAGGTATGACTAGTTTGTGTATGGGATATTAGTTACCAAATCTTTGATTAATTAGATAACTGACCTCCCTATACAATAGTAATTATAATACTGTGACACTGGCAGGCATGCTGCAGTCCATGTGTTCAGAATGTATCCAACACTTTAATGTACTCGTGTGTTAAAGCACAAAGAATTTCAGTCCTCGGTAAAAGACCTTGACGATGCTAAATTTTGTTTTACAGTACTGCATTTACTTCTTTGCTGCTGAAGACTTGCTATATTGTTATACTGGTCACTACTAAATATAATAATTAACATTTAGAAAAGAAAAGTTCTTTGGTTATGGAACTAAATCTATACTTTGACTTACAGGTGAACTTTCTTTGTGCCTTGACTCATAAGTGCTCTGTTCTTGTAGCACTTTTTGAACTTTTTCATTGTTACCTTTAATTAGCTTTATTATGCAGGGACTGACTAGCTGGAGGGAGTTAGTGGACGTGTTGTGGGACACAGGCAGACAGCCGACGCCCTCTGCTCACACTCCTCACGTTCTCCTTCACTGTGATACTCTACCTACCACTCTTGTCCTCTTACCTTGTTTTCTCTGCACCTTACACTGTTTGGTTACTTCAATGTTCAGTTGATTGGGATGTGTAGTGCCCTTTTAAGTACCTGAATCATGCATAGTTTTTCATCATTCAACACAGCCACAAGTAGCTAGTCAGCCAAATTATTTGCCATACTGTATATATCTTATTGGTTTTGAATAAAAAAGAATAGTTAATTCTTTTGTAAATAAAGATTATTTCATGATCACTGGGTTGAAATGCATATCGTAATTTTGGATATAATATTATCTCTAAACGCTAATTCACTTTCTAATTTACTTGAAATTATTCAGAAATTAAAAATGAAAGGTACAGTACATCGTATTTTGACGTCCATCACCCCACCCCCACAATAACCACCTTCCAAGAGGTGGTGAGAACCGTGACCTGACCTCACCTTGTCGGTCCCCAGGTCAACGAGTCTCTGTCAGGGATGGGCAATGGTCACTGCGTTGCCAACCTGTCTGATGACAGCGAGAGCAAGCCGCTACTGGTGGTCAAGAAAGGGGAGGAGTCGGGGAGCATAACAGCCATTATCAACCGGCAGTTGCAGGGTAGGGCACACTCATGTTCTCTCAGGCACACTCATGTTCTCACTCAGGCACACTTGTATTATCTCTCAGGCACACTTGTGTTCTCTCAGGCACACTTGTGTTCTCTCAGGCACACTTGTGTTCTCTCAGGCACACTCATGTTCTCTCTCTCAGGCATACTTGTGTTCTCATTACAGTAAACTCATTTTCTCTTCACAATTTTCATTTTCTCTAAAATTAACAACTCTCCTCCACAGATAATTCATCTCCTAGCCTCTGTTGATGGATATATTCACTGCAGTTAACCATGTTCTCATCAAAATTGTCTCACATTCTTGCCAAAAATAACTTGCACAGTATTTCTATCAAACTTTATTGACATTAGAACCAAAGTTGGCTCATATTCCTGCAAATTTCACTCGTGTTCCTACCACAGTTGACTCCTCTTTGCAGCAAGACAAATACATGTAGTGGCAAGACTCGCATACCCCAATTAATACTTATTACTTTTCATTTTGCAACAGTGTGTATGAATTACAAAGCTGAGCTTGTTGAAATAAACCACGAAATGGGTGAATTTTGAACCCATGCCTCACTCGCCACGGGTTCCAACCCCACCTGTTCTGTGGTTGGTTTGCAGTCGTGTTATGATTTGTGAGTCAAGTTGAGCTCATTATTTCCTATGAAGAAATATATTCCCAAAAGTAAATTAAGATCTTACAATCCTAACATTAGGAATTAATGCACAAGTATATTAGCCTGCTAGTATTGCAAAAAAACATGGAGGTATCCGCAACCATATTCTAAAGGAGTTAGTTATAATTTTTGATGGTGCAGTTACTAATATGATCTAAATTCAGAGCATATATGATACAGACCCATGGCCTGTATCATAACTGCCTCTTCACAAACGTTGCTGCAATACGGAACTAACTTAAAAGACAGTCAGGTGTGCAACTTGTACCTAACTATTGTTGGTCTTGCAACCTCTCCTTCTAGGGAAACGTGTTTATAAATACTGATTTTCTGATGTATGGATTATAGTCTTCTGCATGTTTATTCATCTACTGTAGCATTGATAAATGTAGTTCTCTTCAGTTAGGCATTTTTTGCATTTATTCCTTTCATTCTTTTAGAATAATGAATTTTTGTTACTGCATTTTTATAAATTTAATATTACCAAGTGTAAAACATTGATAAAGAGGTTGGCTGAGATCCATACATTAGAAAATCAGCATTGCAGCAAAGTGCTTCTCAAATGACTAGTTTTCAAATAGCTTACTGTATAAAGATAAGTTTGATTTAGAAAAAAATGGTTGTCATGTAGCTAAGCTCTAGGATTATAATGATATATCAATGAAACTTTGGTATAATGGACTAATAGAGGGGAGTGGGTGTCTGCTTAAACAAAAATCCATTGTCTTATGCTGTGGACTACCATAAGTCTGCATCATCTGTGACACAACCTGAAACAAGGCACATGCCCAACACAGTGAGCTTAGTCCATGGCAACGATAGCATGACTGGGCATTCTAAGAAAAACTTAAGTACAGTAAATTATGGCACCTGAAAAGAAAATAGGTAAAGGTACTTTATACAGTAATGTAAACAGAGGGGAAACAGTGAAGACCAAATAACAGTAGTATACGAGTGTGCACTAACACTTAAGAAAATGATGCAGGCTCACTTGCTGGGAACAGACCTGCTACGCAGCAGACTTAGTTCACTGAATCAATGGTACAACTGAATTATTATTATTATTACAACATTCATGGAGAGCTAAACCCATAGGGGATGTACCGCACATAGGGGAACATAAAGCATTCAGACTTGATTCAAAGAATTGGAGCACAGATCCAATTCCCTAGTTCAAGAACTTCTCACCAGCATCAAGGAACCTTCCTCAAAGGCCAGTACTACTGAACATTTCTCATACAGGCGAATGTGCAGTGTAAGAGACTCGTTCCACTTTATCAGTGATTCTACTGGACACTCCCCAGACAGTGGACTCGCCAAGCCTTTGTACAGTCAAAATTATTTAAAGTTATATCCAAAATCTGTCGTATAGGGTCTCTTATACCAAAGTTTTACGTACTATTAACAAATTTTCTTTAATCACTGGGAATTAGTGATAGACAAGCTTTTTTTTTTTTTTTATCAGGATCCATATTTGTTTTAGTTGTGTACTGACTGATAGATAATATTAGCAAAACAAAAACAACTTGTACTGTGTCTGCTTATAGTAATTAACTGTGGGGTTAACTCTACCGCATGTTTGTAGGTGTTAGAGAGGCACAGGTGAAACTTACTATATACATATAGTCGTGTCACTGTGGTAGGGGCGAGGAGCATTGTCTTTTCAAATACCATTTGCTAGCAATGCACCAAGTAGGAAAGACCCTGCATACACAGCACTCTTGTAACATAATCATGCTTAACGTATACTGTGATTTTTGTAGGTACTGTACATAAATATGTGAGGATCTAGTGGTATTACCATTAGAGTAGTGTATGCGTTCTGCTTCTCATAAACATCATGCACTTCTCATAACATGTCGCACATAGTTTATGTAGTACACTTCATCATTCTTTTCATGTTTTATTAAATATTTTTGTTGTTTTGGCGGTAATTTTGTTTGTGTTGTTCCTTAATGAATAGTGTCTAAGTGTAAAGCTTATTATCTGCTTTTTTCTATGTAGTACATGATCACCAGTTGATAAAAGTATGTTAAATTTTATTCAAGCGGCAGCTTGTAGCAATGAGCTTGACAGCTAGTTCAGAAGATCTACTTGGAGTACATGGCAGCCTCCTTCCCACAAGCTTCTGCACATCAATGATTTGCTCCACTCTCTCACATCTTGCCCTTCTGCCTCCACCTTATATGTTTTCATCAGCACTTTTAAGTTATTACCTGTTTTAACCTATTTAATACTTTACATTGCTAATAATTTATTGTTATTTTTTTGGTATATGTTGTTCCTGTTTAGTGTCTACTCTACACTCCTTCTTATCCTTTCTATCATCCTTGCATTCCTATCCTTTCATTTTATTCTCTCACTTCCACCTTTCTCTTTCTTTTTTCCTCCTTTTTATTTTGTTTTAACCTTTTTTAATCCTTCTCCTGTTTTTACTTTTCCATTTACTACTTCTTCCAAATTAATATCATTACATACACTCGGTGACACAAGTTTTTAGATACATAAGGTAGCATGTTCTGGTTCGATGTAACGAATTGCTTCTACGTATTCCAATATTCTGATTTCACCCCAGCAGATCTTCAGTGCCAATATAAATGTATTTTTGCAATTTAATTTTTTTGTTTTACCAGAGATGGGAGAAAATTATGTACCTTTATGTTGCATTTATTAATCTTAGTCATGTCTATTATATCAGCTTAATTAAATATTATTACATTACATTTCTTGGCTTTCAGCACAACCTAAATGACAGGCCATTATGTCACAGTAATTATGAGGATAAGTAAAAAAAAAAATGGTTTAATATTAACACACAAAGTAATTCTGCAGGTAAGAACATGCTTCCCATATGGTCTCTTTGTAACTACTCCACAAACTATATAATGCTTCTATCCACAGTTTGTGGACAAGTTGTGGACTCTTCCAGTCACGGTACTCTACTTTTATTCATATTTTATTATATATATTATATTATCACACCGGCCGATTCCCACCAAGGCAGGGTGGCCCGAAAAAGAAAAACTTTCACCATCATTCACTCCATCACTGTCTTGCCAGAAGGGTGCTTTACACTACAGTTTTTAAACTGCAACATTAACACCCCTCCTTCAGAGTGCAGGCACTGTACTTCCCATCTCCAGGACTCAAGTCCGGCCTGCCGGTTTCCCTGAATCCCTTCATAAATGTTACTTTGCTCACACTCCAACAGCACGTCAAGTATTAAAAACCATTTGTCTCCATTCACTCCTATCAAACACGCTCACGCATGCCTGCTGGAAGTCCAAGCCCCTCGCACACAAAACCTCCTTTACCCCCTCCCTCCAACCCTTCCTAGGCCGACCCCTACCCCGCCTTCCTTCCACTACAGACTGATACACTCTTGAAGTCATTCTGTTTCGCTCCATTCTCTCTACATGTCCGAACCACCTCAACAACCCTTCCTCAGCCCTCTGGACAACAGTTTTGGTAATCCCGCACCTCCTCCTAACTTCCAAACTACGAATTCTCTGCATTATATTCACACCACACATTGCCCTCAGACATGACATCTCCACTGCCTCCAGCCTTCTCCTCGCTGCAACATTCATCACCCACGCTTCACACCCATATAAGAGCGTTGGTAAAACTATACTCTCATACATTCCCCTCTTTGCCTCCAAGGACAAAGTTCTTTGTCTCCACAGACTCCTAAGTGCACCACTCACTCTTTTTCCCTCATCAATTCTATGATTCACCTCATCTTTCATAGACCCATCCGCTGACACGTCCACTCCCAAATATCTGAATACGTTCACCTCCTCCATACTCTCTCCCTCCAATCTGATATTCAATCTTTCATCACCTAATCTTTTTGTTATCCTCATAACCTTACTCTTTCCTGTATTCACCTTTAATTTCCTTCTTTTGCACACCCTACCAAATTCATCCACCAATCTCTGCAACTTCTCTTCAGAATCTCCCAAGAGCACAGTGTCATCAGCAAAGAGCAGCTGTGACAACTCCCACTTTGTGTGTGATTCTTTATCTTTTAACTCCACGCCTCTTGCCAAGACCCTCGCATTTACTTCTCTTACAACCCCATCTATAAATATATTAAACAACCACGGTGACATCACACATCCTTGTCTAAGGCCTACTTTTACTGGGAAAAAATTTCCCTCTTTCCTACATACTCTAACTTGAGCCTCACTATCCTCGTAAAAACTCTTCACTGCTTTCAGTAACCTACCTCCTACACCATACACTTGCAACATCTGCCACATTGCCCCCCTATCCACCCTGTCATACGCCTTTTCCAAATCCATAAATGCCACAAACACCTCTTTAGCCTTATCCAAATACTGTTCACTTATATGTTTCACTGTAAACACCTGGTCCACACACCCCCTACCTTTCCTAAAGCCTCCTTGTTCATCTGCTATCCTATTCTCCGTCTTACTCTTAATTCTTTCAATTATAACTCTACCATACACTTTACCAGGTACACTCAACAGACTTATCCCCCTATAATTTTTGCACTCTCTTTTATCCCCTTTGCCTTTATACAAAGGAACTATGCATGCTCTCTGCCAATCCCTAGGTACCTTACCCTCTTCCATACATTTATTAAATAATTGCACCAACCACTCCAAAACTATATCCCCACCTGCTTTTAACATTTCTATCTTTATCCCATCAATCCCGGCTGCCTTACCCCCTTTCATTTTACCTACTGCCTCACGAACTTCCCCCACACTCACAACTGGCTCTTCCTCACTCCTACAAGATGTTATTCCTCCTTGCCCTATACACGAAATCACAGCTTCCCTATCTTCATCAACATTTAACAATTCCTCAAAATATTCCTTCCATCTTCCCAATACCTCTAACTCTCCATTTAATAACTCTCCTCTCCTATTTTTAACTGACAAATCCATTTGTTCTCTAGGCTTTCTTAACTTGTTAATCTCACTCCAAAACTTTTTCTTATTTTCAACAAAATTTGTTGATAACATCTCACCCACTCTCTCATTTGCTCTCTTTTTACATTGCTTCACCACTCTCTTAACTTCTCTCTTTTTCTCCATATACTCTTCCCTCCTTGCATCACTTCTACTTTGTAAAAACTTCTCATATGCTAACTTTTTCTCCCTTACTACTCTCTTTACATCATCATTCCACCAATCGCTCCTCTTCCCTCCTGCACCCACTTTCCTGTAACCACAAACTTCTGCTGAGCACTCTAACACTACATTTTTAAACCTACCCCATACCTCTTCGACCCCATTGCCTATGCTCTCATTAGCCCATCTATCCTCCAATAGCTGTTTATATCTTACCCTAACTGCCTCCTCTTTTAGTTTATAAACCTTCACCTCTCTCTTCCCTGATGCTTCTATTCTCCTTGTATCCCATCTACCTTTTACTCTCAGTGTAGCTACAACTAGAAAGTGATCTGATATATCTGTGGCCCCTCTATAAACATGTACATCCTGAAGTCTACTCAACAGTCTTTTATCTACCAATACATAATCCAACAAACTACTGTCATTTCGCCCTACATCATATCGTGTATACTTATTTATCCTCTTTTTCTTAAAATATGTATTACCTATAACTAAACCCCTTTCTATACAAAGTTCAATCAAAGGGCTCCCATTATCATTTACACCTGGCACCCCAAACTTACCTACCACACCCTCTCTTTTATTCATGTACTCTTCTATTCTTAACTGTGACCTTTATTCAAGTACAGTGGACCCTCGACCAACGATATTAATCCGTTCCTGAGAGCTCATTGTTAATCGAAATTATCGTTAGTCGAGTTAATTTTCCCCATAAGAAATAATGGAAATCAAATTAATCCGTTCCTGACACCCCAAAGTATTGAAAAAAAAAAAATTACCACATGAAATATTAATTTTAATACACACAAACTGAAGAAGACTTGCACAGTTACATGACACTTAACCTTTATTGAAGATCTGATGATGATTGATGGGATGGGAGGAGGGGAGAGTGTTGATGGTGTTAGTGTTTAGAAGGGGAATCCCCCTCCATTAAGACTTGAGGTGGCAAGTCCTTTTCCGGGGTTACTTCCCTTCTTCTTTTAATGCCACTAGGACCAGCTTGAGAGTCGCTGGACCTCTGTCGCACAACATATCTGTCCATAGAGGCCTGTACCTCCCGTTCCTTTATGACATTCCTAAAGTGTTTCTCAACATTGTCAGTGTACAGGTTGCCAACATGGCTTGCAGTAGCTGTGTCAGGGTGATTTTCATCAAAAAAGGTTTGCACTTTAAGCCACTTTGCACACATTTCCTTAATCTTTGAAGTAGGCAACTTCTTCAATTTCTCTATCCCCTCCTCCGAAGCAGTTTCCTCAGGTGTGGCCTCTTACTGTTGAAGATGATCTAGCAGCTCATCAGTGGCTAGTTCTTCATTGTCCTCCTCCATCTCTTCCACATCCGCCCCACTAACCTCCAACCCCAAGGACTTCCCCAATGCCACAATGGATTCCTCAACTGGCATAAGATTCCCAGGGTTAGCCTCAAACCCTTCAAAATCCCTTTTGTCTACACATTCTGGCCACAGTTTTTTCCAAGCAGAGTTCAAGGTCCTCTTAGCCACTTCCTCCCAAGCCTTACCTATAATGTTTACACAATTGAGGATGCTAAAGTGATCTCTCCAAAACTCTCTTAGAGTCAACTGAGTTTCTGTGGTCACTACAAAGTATCTTTCAAACATAGCTTTTGTGTACAGTTTCTTGAAGTTTGCAATAACCTGCTGGTCCATGGGCTGCAGGAGAGGAGTGGTATTAGGAGGAAAAAACTTCACCTTAATGAAGCTCATGTCCCTAGAAAGTCGCTCTGCCAAGTCTGAAGGATGACCAGGAGCATTGTCTAATACCAGGAGGCACTTAAGGTCAAATTTATTTTCCAGGAGGTAATCTTTCACATTGGGGGCAAATGCATGGTGTAACCAGTCATAGAAAAAGTCCCTAGTGGCCCATGCCTTACTGTTTGCCCTCCACAGCACACACAAATTAGCCTTGAGGACATTGTTTTTCCTGAACACACTGGGAGTTTCAGAGTGATACACCAATAAAGGCTTCACTTTGCAGTCACCACTAGCATTGGCACACATCAACAGAGTAAGCCTGTCTTTCATAGGCTTATGTCCTGGGAGTGCCTTTTCCTCCTGAGTAATGTAGGTCCTGCTTGGCATTTTCTTCCAAAACAGGCCTGTTTTGTCACAATTAAACACTTGCTCAGGTTTCAGTCCTTCACTGTCTATGTACTCCTTGAATTCCTGCACATATTTTTCAGCCGCTTTGTGGTCCGAACTGGCAGCCTCACCATGCCTTATCACACTATGTATGCCACTACGATTCTTAAATTTCTCAAACCAACCTCTGCTGGCCTTAAATTCACTCTCATCACCACTAGTTGCTGGCATTTTTTAATTAAATCGTCATGCAACTTCCTAGCCTTTTCACATATGATCGCTTGAGAGATGTTATCTCCTGCTATCTGTTTTTCGTTTATCCACACCAATAACAATCTCTCAACATCTTCTATCACTTGCGATCTCAGTTTCGAAAACATAGTTGCACCTTTGGCAAGAACAGCTTCCTTGATTGCCGTTTTCTTGCCCACAATAGTAGCGATGGTTGATTGGGGTTTTGTGTACAACCTGGCCAGCTCGGAGACACGCACTCCACTTTCATACTTAGCAATGATCTCTTTTTCATATCCATAGTAATTCTCACCCTTTTTGCTGTAGGGTTGGCACTAGAAGCTTTCTTGGGGCCCATGGTGACTTATTTTGCAGGTGCAATCACTACAAACGCTGTGATAATATGAAATGTTCCGATTGTATGTTTGGATGGGACCGCGGTGGCTGGCTGGCTTGTAAACACTGGCACCCACGGGACAAGTGAGGCGCGCTCAGGCCACAAGTGGACGTGTCTCGAACGGAACGAATAGCGTTGGTCGGGTATTTTGGCGCTAGTCGAGGCAAAATTTTTGCGTTAAAATGTATCGCTAGTCGGATTTAACGTTAGACGATGCCAACGTTGATCAAGGGTCCACTGTACGTACTCTGTTCTCTTTCTGTCATTACTGGAACTGGTCAGATCCCTTCAGGAGTATTTCTTCTTTCACTATGTTGAAGCAGCTCCAAATAGTTTTTCAAATCATCATTGTATACAAAACTGGAATGCAGGTGGGCTTACAGTATGAGAAATAAATAAATAAAAATTACTGTACATTGCTAAGTCCCAAGTGGGGGGGTTATTCGATCAAATTTGTTAGCAACAACCTTTGCAGTTCTTGCAGTGTGTTCTTGCTATTGCAATAGCACCAAGTTTTCCATATAACTTGGGCAATACTTTTCTTTTGACTTGTACAAGTCTGTGTATAGTGCTAATGTGTTACTCAACTTGTATAGCATATACAGAGTATTCATTGAGTGCCACACCCATATCAGCATTCCAGAAAAGGGAGAACCAATTTGAATGCCTGATGATAGGGAAAGCATTTATCGTTAGTCTCGAGTAAAGAATCTTGCCGAATAAATCATTTTTAACTCTCCTGAGAGTACATTACCGTGGGAACCCAGCACGCTCCTTCTCAAATGATTGTGCAAGACTGATTACACAATACATTTAGGGTCTTTCAGTTGTTTTCCTCATTCTTCACAGTTGTGGTAGACCTCAACATTGGCCTGTTATGCAAAACTATTAAACTAGCATGAAATGCTGGAGCCCATTTTTTTTTCAATGTTGCAGTTGACAGTACAGGTCTCCTTTTTAGTTTATTTACATTTCTATGTTTTTAGGTTCATTGTAATCAGGGCTAATACCAAATTTATCAGCACATATTGTCTTGAGTTCAGCAACCACCTTAGCAAATATTAATAAACAGCCCCTAGAATACAATGTGCTGTGCTTGTTTGGGTCTACATAATACATGCCTGAACTAAAAGACAGGTCTACCATATTTCCTCCTTGTGAAAAATGGCATTAATTGTAATGAAGACCTTTATTGGCACTGTAAGATTTCACCCGTACTTGAAAAAACTTGCTCGTGGGTCAAACCTTCTACCAATAAAATCACTGCAGTTAATGTCTTTTTTCACTGCTTGTTGGTATTACGCTGCCAGTTTACACACATTTCCGGTCATATCTTTGGGTATAAAGTAAAAGGTTAATACATTGTACTCAATCTCTTGATTTTTATAATGTGGGGAAGTGCTAACCCTCTTGGGTTTACTTAGTGATTGGGAACTAAGAAGTAATCATATTTGAGCCAGAGAATGGAAAATAACTCTCATTTTGGTATTAAGAGTTGTCCACATGCATGAAATCGCATATGCCAACTTTTCCTCCCTTGTCATATTTTTCAGTTCATCATTCCACCTTCCACTAACCTGCATTCTTTAATACTCTTTCCCTTTGAAGGGTTTTTCACTGAAATTCATCTACTGTAAATCAAATATCACATCCTATATCTTTGCTGTCTGAATATACTATTCAAAATATCATAATCTACCATTTTGGTAAAACTTCATCTAAGTAACTTTCTCACTTCACTGAAGGTTGTGTAGTGATTTGCTGTGCACTGAGCCACTACTGAATTACTACCACATCAGCTATAACACATAAGCAAGGACTCTGATAACACTGCATACATTATAATTATAACTTGAAAGGTTAATGTAAAGTTGAATCCAGATAACATACTACTGACAGTAGTGAAGACAAGGCGGCACAAATTGTAAAACAAGCTTTTATTCGGAAATTTTGCTCTTTAGAGATTTATAAAGTAGTACATATACAGGGTGAAATGTCATCCCATTATAAGCTTCTCTTGTGATGAGTCTCTTTTCCACCAGTTACTTCATAGTTACTTCATAAAGTAGACATTTTGGATTTATTAGTCTCATCAGCACCATAGCACTTTTTTAAGATTTCCACATGGAGGACATATCCTACGTAATTGCTAAAATTCCCAATTTGTACAAGTAGCGGGAAGTTGAAGGAGAAGGGGCTGACATGGACTCCAGGTTAGGTGTAGCATGTGTCAGATTGTGTCAGTCAGTGTGTTGCATGAGAGTGTTGAGGCAGAAATGTTGGGGTGAGGTATGACCCAGCACTGATGACCTATGGTAGGTGGTGACGATGGTGGGCAGACTCTGGTGGAGCAACAGCTGGAGGCTGCCGTTGTGGAGAGTCCTAAGACTCTTGCTTCTCTCACCAGGTGGGTTCTACTAGTCTTACTTTGCTCTTCTTGCTAACCTCAGGTTGGGACCAGCTGTCATCTGTGGATTATGTACTTTACAAGACTATCGCTACTTGTACTTGAAGAGCTAACCACCATCATCCATACTGAAGTGTTTACCCTCTTTCTACCGAATTAAATATATTTTCTGATTTATTTTATAAAGGTGTGTGTTTGTACTCTCCTAATTCACCTAATTGTGGTTGCAGGGGTAAAGTCACAGCTCATGGCCTCTGTGTGTATGTGTGTGTGTGTTTGTAAAAATATATATTTTTTATTTATTTACTTGTTTATTTTCACCATGGTTGTTTAACTTGTTTATAATGAGGAAAAAGAAGTAAATGCTAGGGTTTTGTGGCAAGGTGTGAGATTACAAAGTGATGAATCTGATGTAAAATACTATTAGTTATTGCAGTTGCTCTCTCCTGATGACACCATTCTTTTGTGGGATTCTGAAGGTGAATTACTAAGGTTAGTGGAGGATTTTTGGAGGGTATGTTAAAAAGTAGGAGCCAGGAGATGAGGGTAACAAAAAGTTTCAGCAATGAAAAATTGGATATCAGATTAGACGAAGGGAGTATAGAGGATGTGGATTCAGATATTTGAGAGTAGACATGTCAGCATATGGGTGTATAAAAGATAAGGTGACTACCATAGACAGGTATAAGAAAGAAGCTAATCTATAGAGGCAACAAGGAAAATGTACTAGAGCGTAATGGTAATGGCACATATGGATGTGACTCATGAGTTTTAAATGTTGCAGCAGAGAGGAGGCTGGAGGCAGTGGAGATGTAATGTTTAACAGCAATGTGGTGTGAATATTAGGTACTGTATTAGAATTCTGAGCATAGAAGTTAGAAATTGGTGTTGGGTTGTGTAAAGTATAATTCAGAGGGTTGAGGGGCATTTAGAGGGAATGGAGCAGAATAGGATGATGAATAGGATTTATAATCTGGGTTGGAAGAAGGGGGCGGATGGAAGGGGTAAAAGAAATTTTGAGTGCTGAGTCTTGAGCATCCAGCAGGCTTGTGTAAGCATTTTGGACTGGAGTAACTGGAGAACAGTGGTTTTTGTGGCTTGACATGCTGTTAGAATATGAGCAATGTAACATTTATGACAGCATTCAAGGAGACTGGTTAGCTGGAAAGGTGGAATGTTCAATATTTGCACTTTGAAGAACAAGTGTAGATGTTGCAGTTAGGAGGGTTATTTGAATTGTGATGTCTGTACACTTCTGTCAAGACAGCTATTAAATGAGTGATGGTGTGACTGTGCTTCTTTTTTTGGAGTCACTTTACCTTAGTAACAGATGGCTGGTACATTAAAAGAAAAACTACGCTCTTCATTTGCAATATAAATTTGTTCCAGGCCTGTGGCAGGTGTACTAAGTTCGTTCATCCCATCAACACTAAATTTCACATAGAGAATCTTTAATATGTTTTGCAAAGTACACTTTGAACATATGTCACATATACAGAATTATGGATAGAAATGGGACATCAGATAAATAAGAATTTGCATAAAACAAAATTGCATAAATTCAGGGGATATTCGTTTATAAATTGCTGATTTATAACGGTAATAAACTGGTTGAAATTCTCTTATTTTAGAATGTTCTGAATTCCTAAAAAATAATTCTGGATTAATAAAAAGGTTAATGAAAGTACTTTGCTTTGGTCATGCTACCAGTTATGCTGAAGAAAGTTATGAATATTCCCCACCCAAAAATTGCTGCTTACTGGAAGATTTAGTGATGGCCACAACTGTGACCCAATTACGTATTTTTTGCGAACACACAGAAACATGACCGGTGGCTGGTAGGCAGCTCTAACTTTTGTACCCTCCTTGATTCTGCTCTTCCCTTACTTTTTTAAGAGTTTGTTGAAATGTACTTCTTTAGGGCATATTTTGTAATCCCATCTAGCTTCCAATGACTCGGGAAATACTGTATTAACATTAGGAATGGAATCAGCGAGTGCCAAACTCATGTCCTAGCCTAACTGAGGATGCTGGTTTCTTTTGTTTGTTGGAGTTGTTGCAAAGTGGTTTTGAATAAAACTAGGTGATAAAGATTAAGGATAGTGAATAAGTTAAAATTTTGAGGTAAGATTAAAGAAAAGAATGCATATATGGTTGTGGGTTTAGTGGGTCTTCCAGATGAGCAAACAGTTGTATTGAGCAAGGCAGAATGCAAGCGTCCTACTTTCCTCTTTGTGAAAGAATCATCAAATGGTTCTCTCTAGATTGAGGATTGGGCACGCACACACCCTACCTACCTCACCCATAGACAAGTGTTTGCTTATGATGCTGTCCCTCTCTGTGTAGCTTAACAGTCTGTGGATGATTATGCCACATGCTGTATTTTTACTGTTTGATTAGTCTTTTTTGGGATGATTTTTATACTACCGTGTTCTTCTTCCAGTTTTCCTCCAACTCCCATGGAAAATTAATTACTTATCTTGTCCCATTATATTTCTGCTATACATCAGTAACTTCTTATGTCTTCACCTTTTCTCTTAAACCACTCTGCAAAACTGAAGATCACTGAATCAGTTTAAAATAAATCATACTTTTAAAACCATACCTTTTGCACATTAGCAACCGTTCTTATTGTACATATGACTGTAGCTAACTGCTTAAGAAATCCTACTTAACAGAGGATCATTGAATCAGTTTGAAATAATAAGTCGTACTTTTAAAACTACCATTTTTCATTTAGCTCCCCCCCCTTCTTTTTTTTTTTCTTTTTTTATTCTTTTTTTTTTTTTACATGGGCAGGGTGACCCAAAAGAAAGAAAAAAACTTTCATCATTCAACACTTTCACCATCACTCATACATAATCACTGTCTTTGCAGAGGCACCCAGATACGACAGTTCAGATGTCCCTCCAAACTGCCAATATCCCAAACTACTCCTTTAAAGTGCAGGCATTGTACTTCCCATTTTCAGGACTCAATTCCAACTAACCGGTTTCCCTGAATCCCTTTACAAAATATTACCCTGCTCACACTCCAGCAGTTCGTTAGGTCCCAAAAACCATTCGTCTCCATTCACTCCTATCTAACATGCTCATGCACGCTTGCTGGAAGTCCAAGCCCCTTGCTCACAAAACCTCCTGTACCCTTTACCTTTCTTGTGTATATAATAGTTAACTGCATAAAGTTCCTACTTGATAGTTAATGTCTACTCCTTAAGTAGGATTAATTTGCCCAGAATGCATTACATACCAGTGGCTTTCTTTTGTGTTTAACAATGTTTTATTATATCTGAACTACATTATCCTTCTACAGCATTAAGTGAAATAAAATTTTGAATTTAAATTACATATGGAAGCTAAGATCTTATTTGTCAAGTAATAGATGGGTTTTTAATGGGTGTAGGATTTAACCTTCTATGACTATATAGTACAGTATTTACTGATTTAACAGGTGTCTGTGTATGTTACTGTTTATAGTTAGTGGGCTCATTTTATATTTGATTGTGCTTAGTTAAATGTAATCTCCCATTTGTAGTTACAAGAGTAGAGCTATGTTTATGGTGTCCTCTCTTCAGTGTTCAGTGTATCATATAATTTAAAATATCTGGTGACTATACAGTATTATTGTTTCATTCATGGAGGAGTACTAAATCCGTAAGAGTCATACCGCACCAGGTAAGTGGGAGACAAGAAAATTCAACCCAGGGAAAGGGAGAATAGTTCCAGTTCTTTAGATCAAGAGCTCTTCTTTAGATCAAGGCACATTCCTCGAAGGGTCTAGTGGGTGTATCACTGATATAAGTCATTTTTTGTTTACATACATACCCAAGATAGTTTAATTGATAAATTATGCACAATATATGGAGAATTATCACTTTGTCACTGATGGGAATCATGTGACGACTTCTCTTAGGCTTTGAAGAACTGTCACCATGACTACTTTTGTATTTTGTGGCCATTATTAAGCAAAATCAAGGTTATTTTTGGGCATTCGTAAACCCTGGATAACTGAATCTGCGGATACAGGGGTTCTACTGTGTGTAATTTCATTTTCATACGTGTTCCAGAATTCTTTGCATTGTGTATTAATGTCTTTCTTTTTTATAGTTCTATTCCACTTTGTATCTCAAGATACAGTTCTGGATTTGGATAGTTTATGTCCAGAATTCCCCCTCCCCCTCTTTTTTTTATCTTGTAAATGCTATATTTTACTGTTTTTTGTGATTGTGTCTCCTCTTGTAAGTCACTTTTCTAATGTACTGATATGTATGAAAACTGTCATTATATTGAGGACTTAAACCTTTGTTCCATTTTCATAGGTTGCTCAGTTTGTTCAAAGTTAAAATCTTTGATTTACATTTTTTTTTTTTTCATGGTCGTTTTCTTTATTTATAGATCACATGGTAAGTTTTGATGTCTTGTTATGTATTATATGGTGGGCTGTGTGTGTTTACCATTATGAGTTTTTCATCTTTGTTTTACATTTCTTCAACTAAAATTTCCACTCTACATTGTTAGTAAGTATATTCTGGTTTACATAAATACAGTTACATAGATTATTATACATTGCAGCATATGTGTTTTAGCTTTTAATTCCTGTAGTACATATTTATGTTATGGCTTTTAATTTTTGTAGCTGCCATTGAAGGGCTCTTGATCAAAGGAATTGGACCTGCCCACCCCTTCCTTGAACTGAATCTGAATAACTCCCATTTTACCTAGGTTATATATGATCGCTGAGGATTGAGCACTTCCTCTATGAATGTAATAATTTTTGTGGCTTGCAGCTTTTCTTTTACCAGTATTGCCAGTCCTGACTTTCTTTCCTACTCTCTCAATTCTTACTAATTTTTCTCAGAATTTTTTCCAGTTTTTCAAATAAACCTTGTTACTGTTAGATTTTTTTCTTACTTATATGGTAAAGTCCTTGAGATTGTCTTTTTGAGCTTACTCCATCTATATTTGTATATAAATTTGTCTGGTATTCCTTGTTTTCCTCTGCTCATTTTCCTAATAAATCATTTGAGGGGTTGGTTTTTACCCTTTTCTTTGCTTTTTTTTCCATTATTAGACTTTGCCTTTTGTATTTGTCTTTATGTTTTGTATACCAGGAATTGATGTCATATAATCTTTATTTCTTTATTCCTTGGCTCTCGAGCAGTTCTTCCGTATGCAGTGTGAACAAAGTATAGAGTATAGAATGTTGGTCCCAGCAGTCTTCAAATTTTATAGATTGTTCTTATTAAAGTTTGAAGACTTGTGAATAACCTGGTCTGTTGCAATTTATAAAATCAGTGAGGAATAATGAGCAGATTGAAATTATAGTCTATAGTACAGGACATACAGAAATTTAAAATACGGATAGCTGTTTTATTTTGCATTATTACTGTATATAAGAATAATACAGGTATACAAAAATTTAATACAATATACTCTTGTGTAACCCTAGAGCAGAATTCTCTATTAACAGGACTTCAGGTCTCCAGGTAAGATTATACCAGTAGTGCAACATCAGATAATTTTGTATAAATCTGTGTCCTCAGTACACACAGAATAATTTTAAAGTGCTGTACCATGTAATGGTAATTTTTGTGTCTATATTCAGTAGTATGCAAAAACAACCACAGGGGGAGCTGAATGATAGCTCTAGGTCTTTTGTGTTACAATCAACACATTAGGAATTTGCAATGTTGCAGAAATGAGTAAGAGCTCTTAGCAGATTCGTTTATAAGGATGCTCTTGCTAAGCAAGAATCTGCTGATATCTCTTGCTCATTTCTGCAACATTGCAAGCTCCTGATGTGTTGATTGCAACACAAAAGGCCTAAGAGCTATCATTCGACTCCCCCTGTGGTTGTTTTGCATCTTGTATTGCTTGTTTCATGATTCTTGCACAAAATTCAGTAGTATGCTTAATGAGACGTATGCAGCAGTGTTGGTAAGGTATATATTAATGATACATTAAGTATTATTTTTAGCCACACTGCTGTAGGTCATAGACAAGTAGTTGATGTTTCTTAAGTTGCTCATTTTTTCTATTAGGTTTTTCTTATTATTATTTGGTTAGCATTTTTTGAGTAGATTTTATTTTTTTAAAATTAAATTACTTTTTTTTTTATCTTTATTAAAGAATCATACAGACTAGTCATTACATTTATATATCACATACAATACAAAATATCATTAAACAATGGGAAGTTGTGATAATATTTTATGAAATGTAATTACATTATATATTTAGAAAGAAGTGCAATTCTCAGGCAGGATTTAAATTCACATTCAGATGTATCAGCTAGTTCATCTCACTAAGGACGGTAGATTTCTTCACAGTATTGCAGTTCTTGACATAATTCTCAAGTAACCCACAAACTGGAGATGAAATTAGATGTTGTTTTATGCATCCTGGACCATTATCCAGTCATGAATTCGTAATAATTGTTGCCCACAATGACCTGGAATGTCATCTAGTTTCATTTCTAATTTGTGGGTTACCTGTGAATTGTTCCAGTCACAATAGTGACTATTTCTTATTCTAATGTTTTAATTACACGAGTTTCTTTCCAGATACATACTTTTTTTACTGTAAAAGGTGAGTTGAGTTTAATATGTGAAATGCTAAACCCGTATGAGCTATAAATTTAGCCAACTTCACTCCATTGTACCTCTGTTCCTTGCCAAACCAAGTTTACTAATAGCAGTCTCACTGTACAGGCCATTTGTAAACTACAGGGCATGATTTTTATAACATGAATAATGCAAACACAGCATTGCATTGTTTCCCAATGTATAGGCTGTACTATACAGTATTAGCAAACCTTATATTAAGCAGTTAACTAAATTTGTTATAGGTAGTAGATTGGCAGACAGCAACCGCCCAGGGAGGTACTACCGTCCTGCCAAGTGAATGTAAAACGAAAGCCTGTAATTGTTTTACATGATGGTAGGATTGCTGGTGTCCATTTTTCTGTTTCATAAACATGCAAGGTTTCAGGTACGTCTTGCTACTTCTACTTACACTTAGGTCACACTACACATACATGTACAAGCATATATATATACACACATCCCTCTGGGTTTTCTTCTATTTTCTTTCTAGTTCTTATTTATTTCCTCTTATCTCCATGGGGAAGTGGAATAGAATTCTTCCTCCGTAAGCCATGCGTGTTGTAAGAGGCGACTAAAATGCCGAGAGCAAGGGGCTAGTAACCTCTTCTCCTGTATATATTACTAAATGTAAAAGGAGAAACTTTCGTTTTTCCTTTTGGGCCACCCTGCCTTGGTGGGATACGGCCGGTGTGTTGAAAGAAGAAAGAAAGAACAAAATTTGTGTTTATGATACTTGTAAATACTGTATTGTACTCATTTTTACACAATACCAGTACAATAGTGGTTTATGGTACAGTACAGTGTAATTAATGAATAAATTTCATGTAATAAAGTTGGTAGAATTACCGACAATATGTAAAGTAAAAGGACACAAGTGCAACTAATGTGACATTTATTGTGGCAACGTTTCGCTCTCCAGGAGCTTTATCAAGCCATTACAAACAATACATGGACACAGAGGGTATATAAAGGCTCAGAGTGAGGTGAATACTAGTGAGGTACCATTTCGATGTTCACTAGTGGTAGTAGTAGTAGTAGTAGTGGTAGTGACAAAAGTAATGCAATATGGTAGAGCAATTAATTTGTACATGAGTAAAAGGATATAAAAGCTATTACTTGGGTAACATAAAAATAGGTTGGACAAATATAAACTGGAATGAGGCGGCTTGTTTCAGTGTTCACTCTCTGTGCTTTGTGTAGTATAACAGGAGAGACTATGTGATGGCAGGGTTTACTGTTTTCAGGAGGATTCTTGCTAAGACTTCGGAGATGGTGAAGCTGCCGTTGTTTTGTTTAATTGTATTTGAAACAGCGATCAGTGCTGATTCAAGGCACTTGCGTGTGCGGAAATTAGTTTCTTTTATCACTAATTGGGCGTCTCTGAATTTCATAAGATGATTGGTGGAATTTCGGTGTTGTACACAGGCGTTGTTTAAGTTGTCGTTCCTACATGCGTATATGTGTTCATTGAGGCGGGTGTCGAGGTTTCTTGCACTTTCACAAGCTAACACCAGAGTCGCCATCGCTTCTACCACTTCAATAAAGGATCTAACCAGGACAAAACCCAAGCACCACGAACCAGTCAATGCAGGAGTTTACACTATACCCTGTGGAGGCTGTGACAAGATCTACGTAGGTGAAACAGCAAGAAACCTCGACACCCGCCTCAATGAACACATATACGCATGTAGGAACGACAACTTAAACAACGCCTGTGTACAACACCGAAATTCCACCAATCATCTTATGAAATTCAGAGACGCCCAATTAGTGATAAAAGAAACTAATTTCCGCACACGCAAGTGCCTTGAATCAGCACTGATCGCTGTTTCAAATACAATTAAACAAAACAACGGCAGCTTCACCATCTCCGAAGTCTTAGCAAGAATCCTCCTGAAAACAGTAAACCCTGCCATCACATAGTCTCTCCTGTTATACTACACAAAGCACAGAGAGTGAACACTGAAACAAGCCGCCTCATTCCAGTTTATATTTGTCCAACCTATTTTTATGTTACCCAAGTAATAGCTTTTATATCCTTTTACTCATGTACAAATTAATTGCTCTACCATATTGCATTACTTTTGTCACTACCACTACTACTACTACTACTACCACTAGTGAACATCGAAATGGTACCTCACTAGTATTCACCTCACTCTGAGCCTTTATATACCCTCTGTGTCCATGTATTGTTTGTAATGGCTTGATAAAGCTCCTGGAGAGCGAAACGTTGCCACAATAAATGTCACATTAGTTGCACTTGTGTCCTTTTACTTTACAATAAATTTCATACTGGCTTATACCATCTGAAAGATGGGTAGGGATAAGGGACGACTTATAGTGTAGTGATTAACAGGACATATGGGCAAGTCTTCTAAGATTTACTGTCCCTGTTACCTATCATTAAATAGATGCCTAGGAGTTATTGTTGTGGGTCACATCCTCTTCAAGGAGAGGGGGGCTCCTTGGCACAGTGAAGAGGCTCTTGGTTTGAGGAATTAGACCTTTTGGTCTCCTTCCTCAGACCAAACCTAATTACTCCCCCAATTCCCCCTTCCCTATCCCATCCTCCCTTTTTCCCTTTCCTCCTCCTCCTCCCCATCCCTCCCCCTATTCCCTTCCTATTTTCAGCCTTTGGGGTTCTTCTCACAGGCACTCTGGTTCCTAGGTAGAGGTAATGGTACTGGGGTCCATCCCATTCTGTTGAGGTCCTTGGCAGTGGTGTAGTTTGCTATGGAATCTGGATCACCTGGAGATGTCTCGATCCCTCTGCAGTGTAACTCGCTTAATTTTTTACTGCCGTGAGCTTCCGTCCTCTGTATACATTGCAGGACACCATTTACAAGTTCGAAAGGTGATCCCTACACTGCAACAGTGTAGAAAGTGCTGGTGTTTTGGTCATCCAGCAAAATATTGTAGGTCCATGGCTGAATGCCCAGTCTGTGGTGCCGACGACCATACCAATATGTCTTGTAGTCTACCTCCCTCTTGCCTTAATTGTCATGATGCTCGCCCATCTTACTCTCGCTGTTGCCAAGTTTACTTAAATGAGCATGAAATCCGTTGTCTCAAAGAGGCAGAAGGCCTCCCATATGCTATGGCAGTCTCTCATCTATGCCTCCAAAGAAAACTTCCTGTATTTCTTATCTTCAAGTTGCTAAACGTCTCCCCTCCTCTGGGGTCACCCCTTCCCAGTCACCCCTGTCTCTAATTCTTTGCTGTTCTGGCATCAGAGGTCCCTACCTTGGCACCTCATTCTGTTCTCACCTCTTCCTCTTCTCACTCACAAGTTTGTGTGTCTACAAGACCTTGTATAGCACCAAAGTCTAAAACATCCCCATTGATAAAATCTCCTTTCACCCCTCCTTTCCTTTTGCAACTTGCTCATTTTTCCTTCCCAGTCTGTACCTGGTTCTACAACTCTAACTGGCTCCGTTACGAGTGTGGAGGTTTGTCCTCCTCCTTGTACAGTATCTTCTTCCCTTGTCCCCTCCCAGATTTCTTCCTCTTTGGCCCCCCTTCCCCCAAGTCACTTCCTCTCCTGTCCCCTCCCAAGCTTCTTCTCTGGTTCTCTACCCTTTGGTCCCCCCCCCCCTACTTTGGTACAATCCATCGTCACCCCGATCTTTACTCGCCCTCCTTCCTCCATCTCCAGTATTGCACCTCATACAACGTCATTGTCCTCTGAAACACTTGAAGGTATCTCGGAATATATTGAGGAGATTAGACCATTAATGGACACAGATCCATCTCCTGTTTCTCCTCTTCACTCTTCTCCATCTGCACAACTCCTTTCTTTGCAGCGTCCCAATCTTTCGCTGCTTAAAAGTTTTCTGCTACCTCCACATGTGGATTTTTCTAACCCTACTAGTCTGTAGATACCTCTACCTTCAGATTTCTTGTATCTTCTCTTTGCAAATCATGGCTTATTTACAGTGGAATATCTGTGGCCTCAGAGGTAACCGGGGTGAGCTCCAGGTGTTGCTCTCCCGTTTTTCTGTTTGTGTTTGTTTACAAGAACCCAAATTACACTTCGCTGTTATCCATCCCATCTCGGCTATAATTTATTATATTCATTGGATCCTTTTCCCGATGGAACCTTTAATGAAAGTGCATTTCTTATATGCACCATCAGCTCTTTGCTCATACTTTGCTGCATTACACTGCAGCCTGTATTCACTTGTATAAGTATACAATCTGTTTTTTGTATCTATCTCCTTCTCGGGCCTTATCTATCCGATGTTGCATTTCTGGTTTCTTCCTTACCTCTGCCACTTCAGTTACTTGGTGATTTTAATGCCCACCATTTCCTCTTGGGGGGGGGGTCTCACTGTGACTCCCATGGCATTCAGTTGGAGGCTTTTCTCACTTCTCTCCCCCTCCATGTTTTAAATACAGGTACTCCCACCCATTTTGAGTCTCGGACTCATTCTCTCTTACATCGATTTCTCGGTCTGCTCTTCCTCAGCTGCACTAGACTTCACCTGGTCTGTCCTCCCAGACTTGCATGACAGCAATCATTTTCCAATCATCCTTACTTCATATTCACTACCTTCTTGTAGCCTACACTGGCAATTTGACCGAGCAAATTGGGACCTTTACTCGCATCTACCGGCTTTTAGTGAGGTTCTTTCTTCGTCCTCCATTGATGAGCTTTTAAACCTCTTCTTGACCTCAGTTTTAACCGCAGTTTCACATTCTATACCCCAAACCTCGCACAAGCATTCTCAGATGTGCGTGCCTTGGTGGTCTCCTGCTTGTGCTCGCGCAGTATGTTTGAAACACGCTGCATGGATCAGGTACCGGTACAATAGAACCACAGAGATACTCCTTGATTTTAAGCAGAAGCGAGCAGTCACTCGCCATGTCATCTATGATGCTAAACGCACTTGCTGGCGGGATTGTTTCTACCATCACCTCTACTTCCTCTAGGAGTGCAGTCTGGAAAAACATACGGAAACTGAGTGGTAATTACTTTCCCGACTCAGCTTCTGTTCTTCGGGTTGCTGGTGTTGATATCGCAAACCCTCTTGATGTTGCCACTGAAATTGGTAGTCATCTTGTCCATATTTCTCAGTGTTTTCATCTATGCCCCTCGTTTCATTCCTCAAAATCTGCCAGAGAGTTAGAGCCCTTAAACTTTTTTTCTATCAGAGAAGAATCTTATAATGTGCCTTTTACACTTCTGGAACTGGAGGCAACACACTCAGCTTGCTGATCCTCAGCAGCTGGGCCTGATGGCATTTATATTCCTATACTACAGCATTTACATCAGTCAGCCCTTGCAGACCTCTTACAGCTCATTAATCTTATTTGGTCACAAAGTTCTTCCCCAGCTGTGGAAATCTACCATTGTTCTCCCTTTCCACAAACCGGGTACATACCACAGGACACGATGCTTCCCACTATCATTCCATTGCTCTTACCAGTGCAGTTTGCAAGATGATGGAATATCTGGTAAATAGACGCTTGATGTGGTATTTAGAGACACGGCAGTCTCTCCACTAGTCAATATGGCTTTCATAAGGGCCCTTCTACCATTGACCTCTTACTACTCTTACATACGTATGTCCATAATGCCTTTGCTAATAACTACTCGGTTATCACCATCTTGTTTGACCTTGAGAAGGTATATGACACTACTTGGAGGTATAACATTTTGGCCCAGGCCCACTTCTTAGGCATCCGAGGCAATCTACCATTTTTCCTTAAGAACTTCTTAACTGAAAGACATTTCCGTGTTCAGGGTAATGACACGCTTTCCCCGGACTTTGTCCAAGCTGAAGGTGTTCCCCAGGAGTGTGTTCTGAGCACAACACTTTTTCTCCTTGCTATAAATGATCTGGCCTCTGTTCTTCTATCCAATATTTGGTCATTGCTCTATGTTGATGACTTTGCTATATCTTGTGCAGGTGCTGACTATCACCTCATTGCAGTTTCTCTCCAGCATGCGGTCAACCATGTTTCTAATTGGGCCACCAATCATGGGTTTAAATTTTCTAGTACTAAAACTTGCCAAATTACTCTCGCTAGACGCTCTGTCGTCTCTGATAATCTATTGTACCTATATGGCTCGCGTATCCCAGAACGTGATATGGTCAGGTTTCTAGGCCTTCTGTTTGACCGTAGGTTATCCTGGAAACCTCACATTACCTCTCTGAAGGCAACTTGTCATAGCCAGCTGAACCTCCTTAAAACCCTCACTCATCTTGCATGGGGGGGGGGGCTGATCATAGAACTATCCTTCGACTACATTTGGCCCTAATTTTATCGAAACTCGATTATGATGACCAGATATATTCAGCAGCCTCTCCTGCAACTCTCTCTCTAGCCTTAATCCCATCCATCACCAGGGATTGCGTTTATGCCTTGGTGCTTTTCGCTCTTCACCGGTTGAGAGCCTCTATGCAGAGGCGAATATTCCATCCTTGTCCGATCACCATGATGCTCATTGCCTTCGCTGTTATGTTCACTCTCATGACTTCCACAATCTTTCCATATACAGAATAGTCACTGATATTAGTAGACATTCTTTATTTGTTCGTCGCCTCTGTTTACTCCGTCCCTTTTCTCTTCGCCTACATTCACTCTTCCTACGGTGGCTTCTCACTCTTTTTCTTAACCACTTCCAATCTCATTCTCATGCCATCGCAGTGTACATCAATGGTTCCAAGTCTTTTGACGGTGTCGGATTTGCAGCGGTGTTTCCAGACAGCGTCGTGCGAGGGCATTTATTATCCCCGGCTAGCCTTTTTACAGCTGAATTGTATGCCATTCTCATAGCACTTATCCGTATTGCACCTATGCCTGTATCACCATTTGTGGTCGTTTCAGACTCCCTTAGTGCTTTACAAGCTATACGAAAATTTGATACACCTCATCCCCTGGTTCTTCGTATCCAACTATGGTTATGCCTTATCTCTAGCAAGCACAAAGATATTGTGTTTTGTTGGGTCCCCAGTCATGTTGACATACAGGGCAATGAACAGGCTGACACTGCTGCATGGTCAGCAGTACATGACCTCTCAGTTTCATATAGAGGCGTTCCATTCACAGACTATTTTGCTATAATTGCTACCCACCTTTGCACCCGTTGGCAATAACGTTGGTCTGATCTGCTCTATAATAAACTACGTTCTATTAAAGAGAGTATAGGTTTTCAGCCGTCTTCTTATCAGTGTCGAGGTTGGATGACTACTCTCTCTCCCGTCTTCGCATTGGCCACCCTCGTCTTATGGTTATCTCATGGAGAGGCGCCCTGTTCCACTCTGTGAGAATTGTCAGGTTCCAGTTTCTGTTTGCCACATTCTGTTGGACTAACCACTCTACCAATGAGCACGCAGAATTTATTTCCGTCATAACCGCTCTACTGCCCTAAGTTTCGTTTCTTACTGATGGACCCTCCTTTTTTTTTTTTAGGGTACCTATTATATCTATGTGACTCTGATGGGTTAGTATTATACCCCTTAAAGAATATATTATCAATTTACATACACTTTGTAACTTACACCAAAGTGGTTGGGCCACTTACCTTTTATATCCTACCTCTCCCCCCCTCCAACCCTTTTCCAATATTTCCATCCTTACCCATCCTACTTCCTTACCCATCTTACCAAAGCTCTGGTTATTAGAATCCAGAATCCGGACCCTCCTTTAACCCAGACTCTCTCATTGACTTTTGGACAGCAACTAATTTATTGCACAAACTCTGATGATGATGCCTCTAGTACTCTTCATGGCCTTTTCTACCTCAATCTCTTGCTACCCCCTACCCCTGCACTGTCCACTGTCCTGCTGCACTCCATGACCTAATAATCATCCCTCCCTCTTGTTACCCATTACTCCTGCACCCTTCCCTGCCCAGTGGTGCTGTATGACCCTTGTAGGTTTAGCACTTCTTTTTTATTATAATAATAATGTGGGTTACATCCTAGGGATAGACCCCAGTGGAAATAAACCACACTGGCTTTATCTACTTATCCTGGGTCATGCAGTTGGGAGAGTCATTTAAATTGTAATATCCATGCACTTGTAGAAAGACAGAGAATAAGTGAAGGTGAATGTGTGTAAAAAAAAAGAAACATAACTAAACCATCGCTACAGTTTATATTTCTCATTAACATAGCATTCACTAGTGAGTTTTTTACAAATTGTGATCATTACTTGGAATGTGTTAATATTATATTAATGTTTAACTTTAAATTATCTGCTTTCAATCCTCAGTTATCATATTATAAAACTATGGGTAGGTTACATGTTAGTCATTTTTGAACTCTACACAAGGTATCAGATGTTAGCATTCCTTCAAATTTATACTAGTGTTTTGCTCGCTAAAACTTTTATTAAATTACATTAACAAATACAAATAAAATCATGATGAAGTGAAGGTAGAGTTTACCAGATATGTTTGTGCCATATATGTCATATCTGTACTTCAACTTTTTCCATCTCACATTACAATACATTTCAGTCTTAAAACAAAGCTCCATCAGATAAGCTAAAGAAATTTAAAGAATACATATTTCTAAATCTGTGAATAAGATATGCAATATGGTAAAAATGGACATTGCTAGAGCAAAGAAATGAATAATAATTAGAAAATTAAATGAGAATAGTACAGTGCAACCTTGGTACCCAAAATTAATTCATTCCAGAAGGCTCTTCGAGTACCGAACGAATTTTTCCCAACCAATATTCTTTTTGGTTGGCTATCACTAATCTTCGTAGGCCCCATGGTGACTTATCTATAAAGATAATATAAAAAAAATGCAAAGAAACACTAAATAGTTTACAGTAAAGTTCTGGTAGGTCATGTTTGTTTGGTTGAATGCCGAGCTAATAGTTGACTAACGAGCCATTTTTTTTAACTGACCAAAGCACTCGAATACCGAATTGTTCGAGTAGGGAGCTGCTCAAGTACTGATGTTCCACTGTATTTACACAAATTTAGCAGAATAATTACACGTGGGCAGAGTGACTGTGAACGAGAAACTAAGCGTAGGACTATAGAACGGGTAGAATACTTTATGTATTACTGTCTCGGCTTGACTCGCAAAATCATGACACAATTGCTCACATGCTAGCCTGAGTTTTACGACTCGCTTGCCCCGAGTTCAATCCCCACCCACACTGTGGTCAGTATTACTGTATTGGTAACTGCCCTTTACCCTAGTCACTTCTTTCACTTGGTCTATCTCACCAACTTTATATGGATCTACCATTTATTACCAGCAATATACCCAGCACATGTACCATATGTTTCTTAGCTTCACAGCAGGATAAATCCTGTTATTCATATACATTATTATATTAAACAATAATGTTATCACTCTTAAGATAACATGAAAGCTAATGGTGAGATCTATCTTCATTGTCATTTCCAGTTTAAAATGTACAGTATTTGTTCTGCATTTATTTATACTTACAGTTAATGACACTCCTCCGTGGAGACTCGGACGCATTGAGGAAACAGATCAGGAGACTCCAGTATGAACCACATGAGCTGGGGTCTCCCCTTCTCAACGCCTTCAAGCTCTTCGCTCCTCAACTAGAGAACGTCGAGCACTATCACCACCTCGTCGAGCTTTAGATGCTGATAAGGGTCAATCAAGGGATACAAAAGCCTCCAGTGCTTGCCAAGATCCCCTGATAATGGTGTCTGTTGTGTTGTAATAATGAGATTCTCTGTGACATTTGAAGCTTAGTAGCTGAGTTTCAGCTAAAACTTCCTTATAAGAGCAATGATTGTTTAAGACAATTGCTCTTATTTAGGGATAAGACAATTGCTCTTATTTAGGGACTGGTTAACCAAAATTTTGCTTTCCAGCACTTTTGATATTCATGTGCATACTACTGGTATATGTTGATTGAAATAATTTTAACACACACACACACACACACACACACACACACACACACACACACACACACACACACACACACACACACACACACACACACACACACACACACACACACACACACACACACACACACACACACACACACACACTCTCACACACACACACACACTCACACTCTCACTCCCACTCTCTCACACTCACACTCTCACTCTCTCACACTCTCACACTCACACTCTTACTATGTTACACTAAAATACTGTAAGCAAGCTTTTAATGCGGTGCCACATACAAGGCTACTGAGAAATCAAGCCAAGTTAACTAGAAAAGTAATAGTAATAATGGATAAGAAAGTTGAACAATAGAAAAAAATTTTAATGTAAAATATTGACCAAAGTTGAGCCTGTGGCTTGACTTTCCAGGTGACTGCCTGCTTAGCCAGGCTGCTGTTATCTGCAGCCTTTAGGCCCGTACAGAAATTACACCGAATCTGATTCAGCACTTGCTGTAGGAACCAGTTGTTTCCTCTTGAAAACTTTATATCAACTGGTAAAAGACTAAAGAGTAATGGTGGGTGGATGTTGACAGATTTCTCTAATGAAGGTTATAATCCAAGAATGTAAAATTTGATGGAAATTTATAGAATTATGGAGGCACAGAGTTAACAGTCTGGACACAATTTATGCATTGGTGCTTTTGCCCGCTTTGAGTCTTATTTCAAGCCAACTCCATTGCTCAATTCAACCCAGTTCCTGTTTCACTAATATGCGTTCCATTTTCTTGACCGAGTGCAAGAAACTGCCCATTCAGCTATACATCAGAATTACCTTATAAAATGAACTGAAGTCAGTAATTTGCCCAATTTTACACAAAATTCCAATTTAAAGAGTCCAAAATGACGACTATGTGTGTTCCAGCAACTAAGCAACCTATCCTCTGTACATTAATCGCATCCCCAGGCCTCTACTATAATATACTTGCTCTTCATTTTGAATCCACCATAACGCAAAAAAAATCAGTTACCCTATTTCTCGGATACATAATACAATATAACCAGGAATGATTGGCCATGGTTTAGGGCATTCCAATAATTGAAGCAGGCCTAGTAAAAACCCATAAAACAAACCAGGGGAAGGGATGGGGGGACCTTATCCTTCCTAATGATAATCATCAAAAAGCACTACTTTGAGGCTTATTTCAAGGTATTATTTTGGGCCTGAAACTGACCGAAATCATATCTTCCATTCTATCAATTGATACCAAGAAATACCAACAAAACCATAAAAGCTAATGTAAAAAAAATACTTGAAAGTGGCTATTTTAAACCAAACACAAGGTCAGGGTTTTGTTGTCCCCCATCATGTACTGTTTAGGAAAAGTTTTTTTTTATAATGCACATACTTTCCTAGACCCATTCTCTCATATCTAGGCCAAAATTTGCCACTCGTAGCATATTTGAGGGCACTGTACTTTAAACGTACTTCTATGTGAGCAACACTATCAGTAACATAGATCTATGTAAGAGACAGCGAAAGGGTTAAAAAACAGAATCCAAAATATAGTGTAGGCATTCCAGTCACTAAACCAACCTCTCCTCTGTTCATTATCATGTTTCCAGGTCTCTTATATAACACATGTCCTCCATTTTTTAATCCATCATCATAAACAAAATCAAAGTTTTACCCTGTTTCTCATATAACAAAATAAAAGACAGGAGGGCCTACCATTCCTCAGGAAAATCACCATAAATCAAATATTTCTGCCACCTTGAGGCCTATTTCAAGCTGCTGCTGGTGTAAATCCAAACAAAATCATCTTTCATTAGTAGTGTATGTCCTCCATTCTATAAAATAACCTGTTGTGTACTGTGTGAGACAGGTTTTTTTTTTCTGTGCACAAACTCATTCTTTTATGTCTAGGCCAAAATTTGCCACACAGCATTAGAGGGTACTGTGCTTGAAACGTAAATCTATGTGAGCAACAGTGGGGTCACTAACAGATCTACATGGGAGACAGTGAAAGGCTTTAACAGGCGCTGGACAGAAGTCTGGTGTAAGGCCGGATTGATAGGGTAGCAAATCCCTCAAAATTGGTCATAGACTTGAGGTCTTCCTACACTTTTGTTTGGCTTTCAGTTTGCATTCTGCTGTAAGTTTTGACATCCTTAATTTAACAGATGCATATTATTATAATCAAAACCAAGTGCTAAACCCACAAGGGTCATACAGCACTGGAGGGCAGGGTGTGCTTGCTAGATTCGAGACTAGCGAGGGTGGAGAGGATAAGAGAGGTAGTTAGAAAGGGCTAAGAGGAGTGCCAAAGGAAGTACTATTATCAAAGTTTGTGTTGCTGTCAGAAAGTCAAAGGGAACAGGAACATAGTATGTACTTAATTCTTGTATTATTAATATATACTATGAACAAGATAGTCCAAAACTAATCCTTGCGGAACTCCAATAGATACACCCTTCCATCCCGATAGTAATCATTCTTGGTTTTCTATTGGTCAATTATTATTATAATCAAAAAGAAGCGCTAAGCCACAAGGGCTATACAGCGCTGCAGGGTAGGGAAGGAAGCAAGGGAATTGGATGGCAGAAGGGAGGGGGTTCTATTGGTCAAGCACATCCTAAACCATGCTAATAATTTTCCTACCAACCCAGTTTTTCTTTTCCAGTTTGCTTAATAGCATTATATGTGGCACCGTTTAAGTTTTATTTTACAGCCTAGGAATTTGCAGTCTATCCTTCTCTTATCTGACTTTTTTTTTTATGTAGGCAAGATTTCTGTGGCAAGACCTACTTTGACTCAATGCTGGTGTTATGTGATGAGTTTACCATAGTGGTTTGTAGATGTTCATTTATTTTTTTAAGTGTGCTGGTATATATATAATCTAGTAATTTGTACTTTACATTTGTTAGAGACAGGTGTGTAGGTCAGTTTTCCTGCCTGTCATTCCTTAAATACAGGTATTGGCATCACCTTTGCTACTTTTAGTGATACGAAAGTTTCCCCAATATTTATTTAAAAAATTAGAGTGACTTTCACAGCATTTTAGCTCTAATTCTTGGTGATATTCCAACAGGGTCCTGATGCTTGTGTCAAGTGTCATCAAGAGTCTTTTTACTTATTAATTAGTAGTTTTTCTTTATTTATTTAGTAATTTTTGGTGGTGTTCTTTCCAGTTTGTCCTCCCTTCTAACTATAGCTGGTTTTTGTTCATTTATGACAACATTGAAATTTTCAACTTTGCTTCTCTTATCATTGTTATTACTTATTCCCTTGTCATTTTTTATTCTGTGACTTTGTAGTAGTTCTGATTGTAATATTAAGTGCTAAGGCCAAAAAGGGTTGTATAGTGCTGCCTCACCTGAAGATATTTTAATTTCCTGGGTGGACTGTCTTCTTAATTAACTGTATTTGAGAAAACTTCTCTTTCCTTCATAATCATCTTTCCTATACATCAGTTTCTTTTATTCCCATTTCATTTTATTTTCCCTAGGTAACAGACCAAAGAAAATGATCATGACAGATTATACATTAAATTTTCATTATTGGTCTTGATATAGAAAAGATCCAGCCTACCCTTCTTGTAATCACTTTGGTTATTAAAGCTTTAACCTTTTAAAATATGGCTCTTATTCTTGCTATCATATTACTCTTCCAAACAAAAAAAAAAAAAAAAAAAAGTTTTTGCCTCTCATATCTCCCACCCTTGTTTCATAATTTGTCTTCCAACCTTGAAGACAGTTCTTTCAGTCTCTAGTCATTTTGATAAACAGATTGGGGTTCAAATCTATGGCAAGGCAATGTGCTAACGCTAACTACTGTTCCATGCCAGCCTGATAAGATTCATTAAACTAGGTGCACTTTTATGCACTAGTTAGGTTATCATGGGGCTTCCTAGTACAGTAGATTATTATTATAATCAAAAAGAAGCGCTAAGCCACAAGGACTATACAGCCTAGTACAGTAGAACTTCGGTTTTCGTTTGCTCTGCTTTTCATTGAATTCAGTTTTCGACAATTTTTTTTTTTTTTTTTTTTTTTAAATTTTATCCCGGTTTTCGTTCATCACCTCAGTTTTCATCGAGTTGACAGTGGTCCAGCATACTGAACGTGTCCGCCTGCGCCCACACAAAGCATCTCATGCGTTCAGTTTGGCTTTGTTTCTCGTCGGTAGAGGGTGGTAGTCATGGTGGTAGAGATAACCTCTACTCCCTCTTCCCTTCTCGCTGTCTTCCATATGCCAACAAGAGTCTTCGATAAAGGTAAAAGCAAAGTTAAATGTTCATATATCCATTTCATTAGTCCTTTATATTTATTTCTCATTGGTTTCTGTAAAACTATAGTTATTCTCTATAAAAGGTATTTTTTGTTAATACTTTTGGGTGTCTGGAACGGATTAATTGGATTTCGTCAAATTCGGTTTTCATCAGACTTTCTAGAACAAATTAATGACAAAAACCAAGGTTCCACCAGATGTACAGAAATACACCTAGTTGGATGAACAAATCAGGTTGGTGTAGTACAGTGGGTAACTCGCTGGCCTGCTAGTTTTCTGACTAGCTTGTAAAAGTAGGATTTGAATCCATGACAAGTTTTCTCTACCAGTGTCTACTGTCGCTCTCTTAAGGTACTGTACAAATGACTCCCAGGTTTCTATGCTCTTTACAATCTCTACATAACCCTTAACACCTTTCTTTTGCTAGGTCATTTTCCATCATCAATTCCTATCTCAATATTTTCCTTTTGTTTTTCTTACTTAATCCTATTTTTCATTTGCCATTTTTCCTGGTATTTGTTCCCTTTCTGATTACTGTTGCCTAGTTGTAGCTACAGGAACATAGCTATGCTTGTGGTGTCCTGTCTTCTATTTAATTTGTCATATATAATTTTCTTGAAGTTGGCAGGGGTGGTAGCACTTACTACCTCCTCTTGGATTTCATTCCAGCAGTCCAAAACTCTGTGAATAATAGCTTCCTAGTATCCTTTCAGCACTTTTTTTCCAGTTTACATTAGTGCACATGCAGTGCATGTGCACTAAAGAGTAAAAAATAACTGTGCAACTCCTAAATGCAGTACACACAGAAAACAGACAACAAAAAAAACAGTAAATAAAACAAAAATGCTTAACCATGCCCAAAATATTAGAGGCATTGTTAAAATTACTGTTTACTACAGTTTAAGATAAACATTTCCATATTTTCTGGATTGTAAATATTATTATAGTGTAAAAGAAAAATACTCGGGTTTTGTAAATAAATTTGAGTAGATAATGAGTTACATGTTGAAAGTAATGCTGAATGAATGAAAAGTAAAATAATTTAGCCATATAACATTTTAAGAAATGTTCATTATCTATGTTACTTTTTGTATTACAATGCATTTATATGAAATTTTAAAAACTTTTTATGGCTTTGTTATTGCAGGTTTTTATGGTCTGTGATCTTGGTTCGGTTTTTCCCAAACCCAGGAAAAAGATGCATCTCAGCATTTGTGAAAGCTGATTCTAAGTCATGTGTGTTCAGCATGAACAGGTCTTTCAGGAAAGTTCACATGTGGAACTAGCCAAAATCACAGTTGATACAATTATCTGATTATATTCAGTTAAATTTTTTCATTTGTCAAAAAAAAAAATGTCTGAATATTATTTTTGTAAGCATTGGCTCTAATGAGATTTATTGAAAAGCAATGTGATGTACTTTAAGGTTATTAAGAATAAGAAGGCTGTGGGTATGACAATGTTATGTAAAATCATTCATACATATAGAATTAGTATCTAAATTTTGCATTAATTTTTACACTAGCATAGAACTTACATGTGATAATATACTAAGAAAATAAATTTTCAAGTTAGATTGTTTTGCAGTTATATAATTTAAATATTTTCCTCTTTTTCTGAATATAAATTTAGTTTTATTCAAAGATTTTAGTGTAAAATTTACTGGTACTGTACACATTACCACCATAAGACATGTTGAACCTAGCAATAGCAACAGGGCTTTTCTTTCTGATCATTATAATGAAGTTGTGATTTTGCCAGAGGAAGTCCTTTGGCAGGTATGAGATGATGTATTTGATTGTCAGTTTGTATTGCTCAACCATTTGACCACCTTTGTAATGAGGGCATGACAAGTAAATTAGAATAGCAATGAATTTGTCTCACTTCTGTTGCTTTAATGAATGAAATAATTTAACAAAAAGACCCCTTGTACTGTATTCCTAAAAATCTATTAAAAAACAATGAATCGGTATTACTCTCAGTGTTGAGTAAGAAGTTAAATACATGTATATTTTATATTGTAAAAGCCAGTAAACTGTTAAACATGGGGCTAACTACAGTAACTGACAGCTGTATTTTCATCCCAAAATTTCATGGAATACTATGATAGCTGTCTGTATATACTGGATGTACATGCTTTTAAGGTATATAAGAGAAAATTTAGCCCTTGACTAATACCTTGACACTAGCCTGCACCCCAAATTCCTAGATCAAGTGAAAAGTGACAAGTTAAATTTTGAGTGAATAGTTAGTTAGATGGTAAACAAATATTAAAAACCACTAGCTAGAGTGCATCAGCCTAAGCATCTCTTCATCATAGAAATAAAAACAGAAAATAGTTTTTGTTATTACTGTACACAGTTCTCTGGAATGTAAGATAAAGAATGCAGGTGATGGATGTCTAAGAATGTCAGCCAATATATGCCAGATAATACAAAGAGGATTGACACAATAAATGGGTTTGCAAGGAATACAATAGGAAAGGCAGTAAAATGATATTTAAGAAGAATGATAGTAATGTGGAAATTTATTAGGTAAAAGGATACAATTGCAACTAAAGCAGTTTTACTGCAGATGCATTTCACTCTCCAGCAGTTTTGGCTTGAAACAGGTCCTGGAGAGTGAAATGTAGCCACAGAAAAAAGTAAATGCAATGCTGGCTATGTTTCACAAACAGCATTTCCAATACAAAAATTATCTTTAAAGAACAGAGGCACAATACTGTGGCTGGAACAATACATAACCCACACACACAAGAGAGGAGCTTATGATTTTCGGTCCAACTTGGACCATTTAGTCTCACTAAACTACTCCCCGTACTTTCTACTACTGCTACTTCCACAACCACTACTTTCTCTTGTTCCCATCCCTTTTCCTGCTCACCTATATATACTGGCTTTCTCACTCTTTGTCTGTTAATGTGGCTTTGTAAATGGTCCAAATCAGACTGAATCATCATAAGCTCCTCTCCTGTATGTGGGTTATTTGTGTATATCTTTAAACTACACATTTAATACAAAGGAAAAGATATAGGGTATGTAAATATTTAAAAGAAAAAGCAATATAAATGGTAGAACAGTAGTTGAAAAAGAGAGGTGAGAAACTAAAAATCTTTAGATTTTTAGAGAAAACTCTGGCAAAGTTACAGGTTTAGCGCTTTATTATAATATTTGGCAAAGTTAGTTACAGAAAAAAGCTACGTGGTGAATTCAAGGTTTCTATTAAGCAGGAGAAAGTAATACGAAGATGTGGGTTTACATGCACTGATACACTACAAAATTGAGAAGAGTACATAGAAGTGAAGAACATGATCACATGACTATGGAGAAAACTGATGGATGAGAGCTTTTAAAATAAGCATAAATTGCAATTTTAGGGAATAAAAGGCTGTTTCAAAAGGCAACTTAATATTTTCTACCACTAGTGGTACACTAAATTACAATACACAATGTAGGATACCTCAGTTAGTGGTACACTGCTGAATGTTTCCCAAAGTACACAATATAAGACAGATCAAAGATAGAATACCCTGAATGTTCATCTAAGACTGGGGGTGTGCCAAAGTACTGATATTTGCTAATTTTTAAGGTATCAGCATTAGCCTAAAATTAAGTTTAGATACTGGTATCAGTAGGTACTGGCTAACTGAGGGTATCAGTAACTACAAAATTTTGGTATCCCATCCCTGAAGATAGCACACAAAATAAGACAGCATAAGCTAATGATGCTGTCAAATGTTCCAAGATATTACACTCTTGAATGTTCCACAAGATAGACAATATAACTTTTCACAGCTAGTGGCAGGCCTATATATACCTTTGAAGAGTTTCGAGAGTTTCACTACTCTTGGCTGTATAGTCCTTGTGGCTTAGCGCTTCTTTTTTTATTATAATAATAATAATAATTCACTACTCTTGGACCCCAGCCACGTATGTTTCTAAAGACAGTACAAACTAACACTTCAGGAAATGCTTTCATTTATTCTTGCTAATGGCTGCAGCTAACACATTCATCGCAACCTACATATGTCCCTTGTCTATTGAGTTGACTACCTCAGCTGCATTACAACAGGACCTAGTTCAAGTAAACAGCCATAAAGTGTGAGACCCAGCAGTTTAAACAATGGCCCAGGGAGATATTTTATAACCATTAAAAATGGCACTACCTGAATTCTAAAAACTGATAAAATACAAACTTCATAGTGTACTGAAAAATCATACATAATAAAATGCACCTCTATATAGGCAGCAACAGTATAAATGTTGAAGGTATTTTATATTACTGACCATGAATTAACTGTACATTTTATAATTAAAACTGAAGTGCATTAATGACTTACTAAAAAATATTTCTATTAGCAGGAACTTTACAAAGAAGTTTTCTTATTTCATCTTCACTTATGTCTCCTCTCTCCCTAAGTTTCAAAATAATTTCTAGTAATAGCTTTTCAGGACTTGATAGGCCTGAGTTGAGTCCCATCACATCTGGGGCAGACATATATGTTGGGTTCAGATTGTCAAAATATAAATTCAGAACTGTAATTAATTCATTACTAGACTGAGGAAGACAATATGCCCTCCCATACTCAATTATTTCCTTTTCTGTTGAATCCATGTGTTCTGACTTATCTGCTGGTACTGTCAGAGTTCCAGACTTAGATGCCACAGTAGTCTCGCCTTCCTTAGCAAATTCGGAAGGGATAGATTCTTTATCTATAGTTTCTAATTCTTCACTATGTCTTAATGTCTCACCTTCAGGAATTTCATTTTTTATGTCAGAGGAGTGGCTGTGCAGTTTTGACCAAAATTCATCAGTATGAATGTGTAAATGTAAAATTGATATTTCTGCAGCATAGTATAGATGGCGTAAATGGTTAACAGTTGATGAGGCATCTTTATCCACTTCATTTACTACTGTCGTTCCTAGTGTCATCAAACAGTTTACTCCTGGGAGGAGAAAATATGCTTTAAAATCTGGCAATTTTGTCTTTCAAAATTTACATAAGGTTAAGCTATGTAAAGAACATCTTAAAGCTTTTAAAATGTTAGCAGCCTTCTTTGAAACAGAGGCCTCTATAATTATTAAAAATGTCAAGAATATGTTAAACTTACCTTTTGGAAGCAATGCATGTGTGAGGTGAAAGATGTGGTCAGCTTTGCCCCATGACACAACATATCCCAATGCTGTAGTCAGATGTTGGTCCCACGACTCCAGGCAGGAACTCATGAGATATTCACTCAGCGCCACTGACACTAGGAACCAAAGCTGAGGAAATATACAATTATATTATTGTACACCATAAAGAATACTAGTGGTCCCTGGAGTTACAATAATTTGGAGTAACAACTTGAGCTGAATTTACCCTCAGAGGAATTTTGTTTGGAGCTGCAATTATAACTTAGAGATATGCCTCAGATGGTACGACTGTTGTGGGTCGCAAAATACTCTGTTAAACCAGGGACTTTCTATATACACTAGTATGCCAATAATGTCAGCTAAGTCTGTAATAGTTTTCTCACGTACTTGTAGTATAAAGATTATTATTATGCCTGGCAACACAGCTGGGTGCATACACTCACACTGCCCTTGTCAGAGCTCATAGGTTCAAACCTAAAGCATTAAGCACATTATTATTATTACTGTTATTTTTTAAACACACTGGCCATCTCTCCCACCAAGGTAGTGTGGCAATAAATAAAAAAAAAAAAAATCACCATTATTAACTTATCTCTTTCTTGCCAGAGGGGCAGATACTACAGTTCAAATGCTCTTCAAACTGCAAATATCCCCACCCCTCATCCAGAATGCTAGCACTGTACTTCCTACCTCCAGGACTCAAGTCTGGCTAACTGATTTCCCTGATGCCCTTCACAAATGTTACCTTTCTCACACTCCAACAGCACTTCAGGTTATAAAAACACCACTTGCCTCTAATTATTCCAATCTAACATGCTCACACATGCCTATACACAAATAACCCCCACACACAGAAGAATGAAATACAGTGGAACCTCTACTTGCAAATTTAATCCGTGCCATGACCTTGCTCGCAACTGGATTTGCTCGTTTGCAGAGTCAATTTTCCTCATTTAAATTAATTGAAATGCAATTAATCCATTCCAGTGGAATTCTGTACTTCAGTAATTTCGCTAATATCAACTCTACGGCTTATTTATCTATCTCACTTCATCTAATATGACATAATAAACAATATAAGTAACATAGAAACCTGATATATACTCTAAAATGAATAAAATATGTCATTCATGTAGTGGTATGGGCGGTGTCGGCGGTGGACGAGAGTTTGTCTGGAGACCGGGCAAAATACTTCATGAATAATTTCACTAATATCATCTATACTGCTTATTTATCTATCACAGTTCATCTAGTATGACAACAAACAATATGAATAACAGAGAAACATGATATATACTCTAGAATGAATAAAATATGTCATTCATGTAGTGGTATGGGCGGTGTCGGCGGTGGACGAGAGTTTGTCTGGACACCGGGCAAAATTCTTCATGAATAATTTCACTAATATCATCTATACGGCTTATTTATATATCACAGTTCATCTAATATGACATAACAGACAATATAAATAACATAAAAACACGATATATACTCTAGAATGAATAAAATACGCCATTATGTAACAGGTGGAGGCGGCCACAACCGCTCCCTCTTTGTTGTGGTAAACACTGCCATCTAGTGACGGCCTTTTGAAGCTGTCCATTATATAATTATTATATGTAGTACATTATTATTATATATGTATTATTATTATAATACATATAATTATTATTATTATTGTATTATACTATTATTATTATTATACATATTATTATTATCGTTATTATTATTATTATTATATAAATTATTTGTAATTTTTATTCACACAGAAAATATAAGATTTACTGTTATTCCTTATTGCAATAATTGTATAAATATGTCAACCCATTCACGACTGCATATTAGAATGGACAGTGATGTCATTTGTTTACACTGAAACAGCCAAGCAATGGACCATTTCTCCTAGGTTGAGCTCAATTTCAAGGCACTTTTCATCATGAAACCAATCAAAATCATATCTATTTCTGTAATATATCTTCCATTCTATCAAATGAGACCAAAAAATGAGAATACAACCATAAAAACCATACGAAAATACCACTAAGGGGTGGCTAATTGCTGAGAAGTGAGCTCCATTATTTATGCTTAGATTTCTTTCATTATTATTATTATTATCATCATCATTATTATTATATAATATAAATAATTTGTAATTATTTATATTATTTATATAATGCAGAGAATTCGTAGTTTGGAAGTTAGGAGGAGGTGCGGGATTACCAAAACTGTTGTCCAGAGGGCTGAGGAAGGGTTGTTGAGGTGGTTCGGACATGTAGAGAGAATGGAGCGAAACAGAATGACTTCAAGAGTGTATCAGTCTGTAGTGGAAGGAAGGCGGGGTAGGGGTCGGCCTAGGAAGGGTTGGAGGGAGGGGGTAAAGGAGGTTTTGTGTGCGAGGGGCTTGGACTTCCAGCAGGCATGCGTGAGCGTGTTTGATAGGAGTGAATGGAGACAAATGGTTTTTAATACTTGACGTGCTGTTGGAGTGTGAGCAAAGTAACATTTATGAAGGGATTCAGGGAAACCGGCAGGCCGGACTTGAGTCCTGGAGATGGGAAGTACAGTGCCTGCACTCTGAAGGAGGGGTGTTAATGTTGCAGTTTAAAAACTGTAGTGTAAAGCACCCTTCTGGCAAGACAGTGATGGAGTGAATGATGGTGAAAGTTTTTCTTTTTCGGGCCACCCTGCCTTGGTGGGAGTCGGCCGGTGTGATAATAAAATAAAATAATTTGTAATTTTTATTCACACAAAAAATATAAGATTTACTGTGACGTCATTTGTTTACACTGAAACAACCAAGCAATGGACCATTTCTCCTAGGCTGAGCACTATTTCAAAGTACTTTTCGTCGTGAAAGCAATCAAAATCATATCTATTTCTGTAATTTATCTTCCATTCTATCAAATGAGACCAAAAAAACGAGAATACAACCATAAAAACCATTCGAAATTACCACTAAGGGGTGGCTAATTGCTGAGAAGTGAACTCCATTATTTATGCTTAGATTTCTTTCATTTTTGGTGTACATTAAGAAGCATCTTTCCATCATACATTGCCCAAGTTTCAATAAGATAGTCCAACAAGCAAATGAGATACAATTTCCGAGATCAAGAGCAAGAGCCCCTCACCAGTGTCAAGGAACCTGCCTTGAGGTCTGCTCGCTTGTGGAAATTTTGCTCACGTATGGAAGCAAAAAATCGACCCATCAACTGCCCGTATTTGGAAAAACTCGCACGTGGACACGCTCGCAAGTAGAGGTTCCACTGTTTATGATGCCTGGTGGATGTCCAAGCTCCTCACTTAAAAAATCTTTACCCCCTCCCTCTAACCTTTCCTAGGATAACCCCCTACCCTGCCTTTCCTCTGCTACAGATTTATACACCCACCAAGTCATCCTATTTTGCTACATCCTCTCTAATTGTCCAAACCACCTCAGCAACTCCTCCTCAGCCCTCTGGATAATACTTTTGATAACCCTAAATCTCATCTCATAACTACAATGATAAGAAAGAGGTGATTGTGGATGTTATGAATGAGAAGAAGCTGGATATCCTGGCTTTAAGTGAAACAAAGCTGAAGAGAGTGGGAGGGTAGCAGTGGGGAGAAACAAATGGGATTATGTCAGGGGTTTCAAATAGCATTAGAGCTAAAGAAGGAGTAGCAATAATGTTGAAGGATAAGTTGTGTATAAATTCAAGGATTATGTAGTGTAAAATCCCCTCAAGGGAGGTTCCTCAACGCTGGTGAGGGGCTCTTGATCTAGGGAATTGGATCTGTGCTTCAGTTCCCTAAATTAAGCCTGAATACCTTCCACATCTCCCCCCCACAGACGCTGTATAATCCTATGGGTTTATTGCTCCCTCATGATTATAATAATTATATAATGTGTAAAACAAGCGTTGGATGTGAAAGTGGGTTATAGTAAGCATTTATGCACCTGGAGAAGAGAGAAGTGTAGAGGAGAGAGAGAGATTTTGGGAAATATTGAGCGAGTGCGTGGGGAGTCTCGAACCAATTGAGAGAGTACTAGTGGTTGGGGATATCAATGCTAAAGTGGAGGGAGTAGTAGGTAAATTTGGGGTGCCAGGGATAAATGAACATGGGGAGCCTTTAATTGAGCTATGTGTAGAAAGAGGTTTGGTAATAAGTAATGCATATTTTATGAAAAAGAGGATAAATAATTATACAAGATATGATATAGCACATAATGAGAGTAGTTTGTTAGATTAAGTATTGGTGGATAAAAGGTTGATGGGAAGGCTTCAGGATGTACATGTTTATAGAGGAGCAACTGGTATATCGGATCATTATTTAGTTGTAGCTACAGTTACAGTAAGAGGTAGATGGGACAAAAAGAAAATGGCAACAGCAAGTAAGAGAGAGTGAAGGTATATAAACTAAGGGAGGAGGAAGCTAGGGTGAGATATAAACAACTATTGGCAGAAAGGTGGGATAGTTCAAGTACTAGTAGCAGGGGGGTTGAAGAGGGTTGGAATAGTTTTAAAAATGCAGTATTAGAACATGGGGCAGAAGTTTGTGGCTATTAGAGGAAAGATAAGTGATTGGTGGAATGATGAAGTAAAAGGTGTGATAAAAGAGAAAAAGGTAGCTTATGAAAGGTTTTTACAGAGAAGAAGTGTAAAAATAAAGGTGAAAAGAATGGTGAGAGAGTGCAAAAGGAGAGCAAATGATAGAATGGGAGAGGCACTGTCAACAAATTTTGCAGAAAATAAGAAAAAATTTTGAAGTGAGATAAACAAGTTAAGAAAGCATAGGGAAAGAATGGATTTGTCAATTAAAAACAGAGTAGGGGAGTTAGTTGATGGTGAGCTGGAGGTATTGGGTAGATGGCGGAAATATTTTGAGGAACTTACGTCGATGAAGAAAGGGACACGGTAATTTCATGCACTGGCCAGGGAGGTATAACATCTTTTAGGAGTGAAGAAGAGCAGGATGTGAGTGTGGGGGAGGTGCGCAAGGCATTACGTAGAATGAAAGGGGGTAAAGCAGCTGGAACTGACGGGATCATGACAGAAATGTTAAAAGCAGGGGAGAGATATAGTGTTGGAGTGGTTGGTATTTTTGTTTGGTCATTTTGAGAGAATGGATCAAAGTAGATTGACATGGAGAGTGTATAAATCTGTAGGGGAAGGGAGGCAGGGTAGTGGTCATCCTCGAAAAGGTTGGAAGGAAGGGGATAAAGGAGGTTTTGTGGGCGAGGGGCTTGGACTTCCAGCAAGCGTGCGTGAGCGTGTTCGATAGGAGTGAATGGAGACGAATGGTATTTGGGGCCTGACGAGCTGTTGGAGTGTGAGCAGGGTAATATTTAGTGAAGGGATTCAGGGAAACCGATTATTTTTATATAGCCGGACTTGAGTCCTGGAAATGGGAAGTACAATGCCTGCACTCTAAAGGAGGGGTTCAGGATATTGGCGGTTTGGAGGGATATGTTGTGTATCTTTATACGTATATGCTTCTAACAGTGATAATGTGTGAGTATGGTGAAAGTGTTGAATGATGATGAAAGTATTTTCTTTTTGGGGATTTTCTTTCTTGTTTGGGTCACCCTGCCTCGGTGGGAGACGGCCGACTCGTTGAAAAAAAAAAAAAATTAAGTTTTAACAAAATTACTAGACATTGCTTTAAAATACAGTACCTGCTTAACTGAAGTGGGTATCTGTTGAGTAGAAAAGTTCAGGGTAATTGTTTCATAGAGCTGGGGATACTGTTCTCGAGTAATGCCTTGCGCTAGCCACTCTTCTTCGATTCGTTCTAATAAAGGAACCCATTCTTCAGATGTACAATTCTGTGTGTTTCTTGGGGTTATTACATCACCATTTACATTTGCATTAATGTTACTCTTGCCTTCAATATCAGCAGTTTCATTCACTATCTTGCTTTCATTTGGAGTCTCTTGATAAACTTGATTCTTCTGTTTCCTTCTACTTTTTGTAAGATAATTTACCTGCCCTTCCTTATCCATGGTGACCTGCTGCAGTAAGTCTAGTATAACATTATGGCAGCAAAAGATTGTCCGGAACCACTGTGGAAAATTATGATTTTAGAGAATGTATTGAAACAACTCTGTTATGAAATGGAAGTTTTACATCTCCAAGCAAATATTTTCTTACATTACCATACAATAGACAATTCCCTCTTCTCCACATTAATTAGCATACCGCCTCTCCTCACTTAACGATGGAGTTCCATTCCTAATTCGTTGCTAAGTGAGGAGCATACTATAATGGTAGTGGGTTTGTGTCAACCATCTTTGATGTTCTTTTAATGTTACCTTTGCACCATTTATAACATGTCTGGTATATTTTTCAATGTTTATACAGTAGTGTACTGTATATGGAAATAAATAGAAGAGAGGAAATTAGCTCTAATATAAGATATTTAGGTATAAACACTGGTCAGAGCCCATAATAAGTCCGAGGCGTCAGTAAACGAGTACGTCGCTAAGTGAGGAGAGGCTGTATATACAAAAAATATACTGCCTCTCATAATATATAAAATACCTGGGGAAAGTCTCTCTCCCTGAGAATACCTGTCCATCCACCAAAAAAACAAATGAAAATCAAAAACTGGGAAAAAGATACTCGTAAAATTAAGCAAAAATAATTATAATACGACCTCAATGTATAAACTTGATATTAACACAGTCATTCTTTTCACAATCTAACGGAATTTTTCTTAAATGGAAAGCTAAAGATAAGTATTTCAAAGTGTTTTTCTTCTATTGTAAGGCAAAATGAAACATAACAAATTCATACCTCTGCTAAATGTCATGCAACATTGTACAGAAATTTTTCCTTAAAATGTAAAAAAAGTAAATAGTCTCAGATTAATTGTATACTTACATTAAGGTTGGGCAAATGATTTATGAACGAGTCAATTTTCAGATGCTCATGTTTCAAAGCTGCTTCTCTGAGGGCTAACAATCCAACAGAATTGGTCAACTCAACATTTCCTGCATGTTCGTACAACTTGGCAGAGATAAACAATGCCCCAGGATCACTCCTCCTAGACATGCAGTGTGCAGCATCTTCCACATGGCCAAGACTCAAATGTCTAAAAAAACAAAATATTAAATATTTTTGTTATACATCTAAAAATTATGCTGACATACAAGAAAATAAATTTCCATACTGCCATAACTTTGATTCTGGCATGTGTTTGACCTGCTTTATGTCTTCCTCTGTGATTAGCATAGCTATGGAGAAAGGACACTAATTCACTTTCCCCAGGGTAATTTTTTTTTTTCAACATGTCGGCCGTTTCCCACCGAGGCAGGGTGACCCGCAAAGAAAGAAAGAAAAAACTTGCATCATTCAACACTTTCACCATCACTTACACATAATCACTGTCTTTGCAAAGGTGCTCAGTTATGAGAGTTTAGATGTCATTCCAAACTGCCAATATCCTAAACCCCTCCTTTAAAGTGCAGGCATTGTACTTCCCATTTCCAGGACTCAAGTCTGGCTAACCGGTTTCCCTGAATCCCATTACAAAATATTACCCTACTCACACTCCAACAGATCATCAGGTCCCAAAAACCATTCGTCTCCACTTACTCCTATCTAACATGCTCACACACACTTCCTGGAAGACCGAGTCCCTCGCCCACAAAACCTTCTTTACCCCTTCCCTCCAACCTTTTCGAGGACAACCCCTACCCTGTCTTCCTTGCCTTAAGTCATTCTACTTTGTTCCATTCTCTCTAAATGACTAAACCACCTCAACAACCCCTCCTCAGCTGTCTAATACATTTTGTAACTCCACATCTCCTCCTGAATTCCACACTCTGAATTCTCTGCATAATATTTACACTATACATTGCCTTTAGACACATCTCCACTACCTCTAGCCGCCTCCTCGCTGCACCATTTACAACCCATGCTTCACACCCATACAAGAGTTTTGGCACCACTATATGCTAGTACATTACCTTCTTTGCCTCCGTGGATAATGTTTGTTGTCTCTACAGATACCTCAACGCACCACTCACCTTTTTCTATGGTTAACCTCATCCTTCATAAACCCATCCACTGACAAGTCAACTCCCAAATATCTGAAAACATTCACTTCTTCCATACTCTCTCTCTCCAATGTGATATCCAATTTTTCTTTATCTAAATTGTTTGATACCCTCATCACCTTACTCCTATCTGTTCATACATTTATTAAACAAAAATATCTGCCATTCCAACATTACATCCTCCCCTGCTTTTAACATTTCTGTCATGATCCCAGTTCCAGCTGCTTTACCCCCTTCCATTATACGTAACGCATCACACACCTCCCCCACACTCGCATCCTGCTCTTCTTAAAAGTAAATACGTACGTAAATACATTAAATAATTTTCTTTTTTTTAACAAGTCGGCCGTCTCCCACTGAGGCAGGGTGACCCAAAAAGAAAGAAAATCCCCAAAAAGAAAATACCATTAAATAATATGACTCCCTAATTTTTTACCACTAGCACATTTCACTGTATACAGTATGTCATTCACACCCCCTTATTTTTTAGGTGGTAATGTGATCTAGGAAAGTTAACAAATTAATGAAATATTAGAACTACAGTTGCAACAACTCACAGGGTTGAAGCAAGGTCAAAGTTTCCTTCATAGATAGCAGAAGCAGCCCATGTGGTCACAACTGTCTCCACCATTTCTTCATCGTATCCCAGACGACATTTTGTTATGGCTAATGCTTCTCGATAAAGCCTGTACTTCAACAGTAATTTAACAGCTTCTTTGACCTTAAATAAAATAACAGTTTGAGCATATTTAACAATATCAGAGCAAACAATTTAAAGGCTGCACTACTCATACAGGTTGCAAGCTATCATAGCTATTATACCACAGTTCATCAGCATCCTTTAAAAAGCTTCAGGTTCCCTATAAGCTATCAATCTGTTGCTATTGTGACAAACTACAGTCATGATTTTTTTTTAAAACACCGGCTGTCCCACCAAGGCAGGGTGACCCCCAAAAAAAAAAAAGTTTTTTTTTTTTTCTTTTTTTCCATTTAGTAATTAACCCTTTGACTGTCGCGGCCGTATATATACATCTTACGAGGTACCGTGTTTGACGTATATATACTCAAATTCTAGCGGCTTCAAATCAAGCAGGAGAAAGCTGGTAGGCCCACATGTGAGAGAATGGGTCTGTGTGGTCAGTGTGCACCATATAAAAAAAATCCTGGAGCACGCAGTGCATAATGAGAAAAAAAAAGACCGTTTTTTTTAATTAAAATGCCGACTTTGTGGTCTATTTTCGTATAGTATTTATGGTTGTATTCTCGTTTTCTTGGTCTCATTTGATAGAATGGAAAACATATTATAGAAATAGTGGTATTTTGATTGATTTTACTATAAAAAGAACCTAGAAATGGAGCTCAAAGTTGGGGAAATGTTTGATTTTTGCCAATGTTCAAAAGTAAACAAATGATGCCAATGTCCAATAAATGTCCAACTAGCCATTCTAATATGCAGTCATGAATGGGTTGATGTTATTTATACAATTATTACAGTATTGCAGTAGTCTGCATAATAGTAAGTCTTCTATTTTTTGTTTGAATAAAAATTCAAAATAGAAAGCAAAAGTAATATCAGAGGGGCCTGGAGACATGACTGATGAGCAAAGAAAATGTTATTTTAGAGCCAGGAATGTCTGCATTGTTCATTCTGGACCTTATTTTGAAATTGTCATATTTTTTAGTTTTCGTGAAATTGGCCAAATTGCAAATTTCTGACCACATTATTAGGTAGTTGAAATCGGTAAATGGGCAGTTTCGTGTACTCAATCAATAGAAAAAATCGAGTTCTAAAGAAATAGTTATGAGTTTGGGCGACTGGATTAATGGAATTAGCTGAAAATAGGGCTCAAAGTGGGCGAAATCGCCGATTTGTAAACAGCGCTGAGGTCGCTAACTTCGCAAGAGCATAATTCCGTCAGTTTTCCATCAAATTTCGTTTTTTTGGTGTCATTACAATCGGGAAAAGATTCTCTATCATTTCATAAGAAAAAATTATTTTTTTTTTTTTAAATTTTGCGACACCAGGAGACACCTCAGGATTGGGGGTTGCGACAGTCAAAGGGTTAATAGAGAAAGGGTTACTAGCCCCTTGCTCCCAGTATTTTAGTTACTTCTCATGACATACAGATTACAGAGTAAGAATTCTTCCTCTTAATGGAGATGATGTATATATATTGATATATAAATAAATGTTTAACAAATAAATAATTAATAAATGTATGAAAGAGGGGAAGGTACCCCAATGGAAATAAGTCACTCTGACTTTTTTGGGTTATCACATGCTGCTATGTATGATAATTCTATGTAACTATTTGTGTATACCTGAATAAACTTACTTACTTACTTACCTAGAGATTGGCAGAGAGCATGTAAAGTCCCTTTATATAAAGGGAAGGGGGACAAAAGAGATTGTAAAAATTATAAAGGAATAAGTTTACTGAGTATACCAGGAAAAGTATACAGTAGGGTTATAACTGAAAGAATTAGAGGTAAGACAGAATGTAGGATTGCAGATGAGCAAGGAGGTTTCAGAGTGGGTAGGGGATGTGTAGATCAAGTGTTTACATTGAACCATATATATATATTTTTTTTTTAACAAGTTGGCCGTCTCCCACCGAGGCAGGGTGACCCAAAAAAGAAAGAAAATCCCTAAAAAGAAAATACTTTCATCATCATTCAACACTTTCACCTCACTCACACATAATCACTGTTTTTGCAGAGGTGCTCAGAACACAACAGTTTAGAAGCATATACCTATAAAGATACACAACATATCCCTCCAAACTGTCAATATCCCAAACCCCTCCTTTAGAGTGCAGGCATTGTACTTCCCATTTCCAGGACTCAAGTCCGACTATATGAAAATAACCGGTTTCCCTGAATCCCTTCACTAAATATTACCCTGCTCACACTCCAACAGATCATCAGGTCCCAAATACCATTCGTCTCCATTCACTCCTATCTAACATGCTCACGCACGCTTGCTGGAAGTCCAAGCCCCTCGCCCACAAAACCTAATTTACCCCCTCCCTCCAACTTTTTCGAGGACGACCCCTACCCCGCCTTCCTTCCCCTACAGATTTATACGCTCTCCATGTCATTCTACTTTGATCCATTCTCTCTAAATGACCAAACCACCTCAACAACCCCTCTTCAGCCCTCTGACTAATACTTTTATTAACTCCACGCCTTCTCCAAATTTCCACACTCCGAATTTTCTGCATAATATTTACACCACACATTGCCCTTAGACAGGACATCTCCACTGCCTCTAACTGCCCCCTTGCTGCTGCATTCACAACCCAGGCTTCACACCCATATTAAAGTGTTGGTACTACTATACTTTCATACATTCCCTTCTTTGCCTCCATAGATAAAGATTTTTGTCTCCACATATACCTCAATGCACCACTCACCTTTTTTCCCTCATCAATTCTATGATTAACCTCATCCTTCATAAATCCATCCGCCAACACGTCAACTCCCAAGTATCTGAAAACATTCACTTCTTCCATACTCCTCCCCAATTTGATATCCAATTTCTCTGTATCTAAATCTTTATCACCCCTCAGGGAAGGTTCCTTGATGCTGGTGAGGGGCTCTTGATTTAGGGAATTGGATCTGTGCTCCAGTTCCCCGAATTAAGCCTGAATGCCTTCCAAATCCCCCCCCAGGCACTGTATAATCCTACGGGTTTAACGCTTCCCCCTTGATAATAATAATAATAAATCTTTATCTAAATACTGTTCACATATATGCTTTGTCAAATGAAGCATATATGTGAACAGTATTTAGATAAAGGTAAGGAAGTTTTTATTGCATTTATGGATTTAGAAAAGGCATATGATAGAGTGGATAGAGGAGCAATGTGGCAGATGTTGCAAGTATATGGAATAGGTGGTAAGTTACTAAATGCTGTAAAGAGTTTTTATGAGGATAGTGAGGCTCAGGTTAGGGCGTGTAGAAGAGAGGGAGAATACTTCCCAGTAAAAGTAGGTCTTAGACAGGGATGTGTAATGTCACAATGGTTGTTTAATATATTTATAGATGGGGTTGTAAAAGAAGTAAATGCTAGGGTGTTCAGGAAAGGGGTGGGATTAAATTATGGGGAATCAAATACAAAATGGGAATTGACACAGTTGCTTTTTGCTGATGATACTGTGCTCATGGGAGATTCTAAAGAAAAATTGCAAAGGTTAGTGGATGAGTTTGGGAGTGTGTGTAAAGGTAGGAAGTTGAAAGTGAACATAGATAAGAGTAAGGTGATGAGGGTATCAAATGATTTAGATAAAGAAAAACTGGATATCAAATTGGGTAGGAGTATGGAAGAAGTGAATGTTTTCAGATACAGTGGAACCTCCACTTGCGAGTTTAATCCATTCCATGACCTTGCTCGCAACTGGATTTGCTCATTTGCAGAGTCAATTTTCCTCATTTAAATTAACTGAAATGCAATTAATCCGTTCCAGTGGAATTCTGTACTCCAATAATTTCACTAATATCAACTCTAAGGCTTATTTATCTATCTCACTTCATCTAATATGACATAATAAACAATATAAACAATAACATAGAAACCTGATATATACTCTAAAATGAATAAAATATTTCATTCATGTAGTGGTATGGGCAGTGTCGGCGGTGGACGAGAGTTTGTCTGCAGACCGGGCAAAATACTTCATGAATAATTTCGCTAATATCTATACGGCTTATTTATCTATCACAGTTCATCTAATATGACATAACAAACAATATAAATAACATAGAAACATGATATATATTCTAGAATGAATAAAATATGTCATTCGCGAAGTGGTATGGCCGGTGTCGGCGGTGGACGAGTTTATCTGGAGACTGGGCAAAATACTTCATGAATAATTTCGCTAATATCATCTATACGGCTTATTTATCTATCACAGTTCATCTAATATAACATAGCAAACAACATAAATAACATAGAAACATGATTAAAATCATATCTATTTCTGTAATATATCTCCATTTTATCAAATGAGACCAAAAAAGCGAGAATACAACCATAAAAACCATTCGAAATTACCGCAAAGGGGGTGGCTAATTGCTGAGAAGTGAACTTCATTATTATGCTTACATTTCTTTCATTTTTGGTGTACGTTAAGAAGCATCTTTCCATAATACATTGCCCAAGTTTCAATAAGATAGTCCAACAAACAAATGAGATACAATTCCCGAGATCAAGAGCAAGAGTCCCTCACCAGTGTCAAGGAACCTGCCTTGAGGTCTGCTCACTTGTGGAAATTTTGCTCGCAAATGGAAGCAAAAAGTCGACCCATCGACTGCTCGTATTTGGCAAAACTCGCACGTGGACACACTCGCAAGTAGAAGTTCCACTGTACTTGGGAGTCAACGTGTTGGCGGATGGATTTATGAAGGATGAGGTTAATCATAGCATTGAGGAGGGAAAAAAAGGTGAGTGGTGCATTGAGGTATATGTGGAGACAAAAAATGTTATCTATGGAGGCAAAGAACGGAATGTATGAAAGTATAGTAGTACCAACACTCTTATATGGGTGTGAAGCTTGGGTTGTGAATGCAGCAGCGAGGAGGCGGTTGGAGGCAGTGGAGATGTCCTGTCTAAGGGCAATGCGTGGTGTAAATATTATGCAGAAAATTCAGAGTGTGGAAATTAGGAGAAGGTGTGGAGTTAATAAAAGTATTAGTCAGAGGGCTGAAGAGGGGTTGTTGAGGTGGTTTGGTCATTTAGAGAGAATGGATCAAAGTAGAATGACATGGAGAGCGTATAAATCTATAGGGGAAGAAAGGCGGGGGTAGGGGTCATCCTCGAAAAGGTTGGAAGGAAGGGGTAAGGGAGGTTTTTAGGGCAAGGTTCTTGGACTTCCAGCAGGCGTGCATGAGCGTGTTCGATAGGAGTGAATGGAGACGAATGGTACAATGGACCCTCGACATTCGATACTAATCCGTTCCTGAGAGCTATCGAATGTCGAAAATATCGAAAGTCGAGTTAATTTTCCCCATAAAAAATAAAGGAAATCAAATTAATCCATGCATAACACCCAAAATTATGAAAAAAAAAATTTACCACATGAAATGTTAAGTTTAATGCAATAGAATAATTACAATAACAATAGATTAATAACAATAGAATAATTGACACTTACCTTTAATGAAGATCTGGTGATGATTGATGGGATGGGAAGAGGGGAGAGTGTGAATGGTGTTAGTGTTTAGAAGGGGAATCCCCTTCCATTAGGACTTGAACTGGCAGCCTCACCATGCCTTATCACACTGTGTATGCCACTACGATTCTTAAATCTTTCAAACCAACCTTTGCTGGCCTTAACTTCACTCACATCACCACTAGTTGCAGGCAATTTCTTTACCAAATCATCATGCACTCCGACACACGCACTCCACTTTCGTACTTTGCAATTACAGTGGACCCCCGGTTAACGATATTTTTTCACTCCAGAAGTATGTTCAGGTGCCAGTACTGACCGAATTTGTTCCCATAAGAAATATTGTGAAGTAGATTAGTCCATTTCAGACCCCCAAACATACACGTACAAACGCACTTATATAAATACACTTACATAATTGGTCACATTCGGAGGTAATCGTTATGCGGGGGTCCACTGTATCTCTCTCTTCATTTCAATTGTCATTAGCACCTTTTTTCTCGAAGGGTTGGCACTAGAAGCTTTCATGGGGCCCATGGTTACTTATTTTGCAGAAACAAGCACAAAAAACAGTGATAATATGGATAATATGGAATGTACTGAATGTATCCTTAGATGCACACACACTGGCTGGCTTGTAAACACTGGCACACACGAGGCAGTTCAGGCCACACGTGGACACGTCTCGTACGAATCATATCAAATGTCGGGTTTTCCATTGAATGTCGAGGCGAAATTTTTGCATTAAAATGCATCGAATGTCGGATTTATCGAATGTCCATGCCTTCGAATGTCAAGGGTCCACTGTATTTGGGACCTGACGATCTATTGGAGTGTGAGCAGGGTAATATTTAGTGAAGGGATTCAGGGAAACCGATTATTTTTATATAGCCGGACTTGAGTCCTGGAAATGGGAAGTACAATGCCTGCACTCTAAAGGAAGGGTTTGGGATATTAACAGTTTGGAGGGATACGTTGTGTATCTTTTTACGTATATGCTTCTAAACTGTTGTGTTATGAGCACCTCTGCAAAAACAGTGATTATGTGTGAGTGTGGTGAAAGTGTTGAATAATGATGATGAAAGTATTTTCTTTTTGGGGATTTTTTTTCTTTCTTTTTGGGTCACCCTGCCTCGGTGGGAGACGGCCGACTTGTTTAAAAAAAATATATATATATAAATAAACAATTTTAAGTACACTGGTCCTACCCTAAATTATATCCAATTTCTAAGCCATAAGTTGCAGCAAATTTTTACTAAAGGTAAAATCTCCCTGCTATTTAGGTTAAAATATGAGAGGTTGAGTTCTTTAGGCACCTGGGCTTAACCAGCAGTAACAGGTTTCTTTGCTGCATTCATTATTAATGTTTAAATATACTAAACGTGTTCTGTAATATTCAAAGATTCATAAAAGATTATTCACTGAATTTGATACCTGATCCATGCAGCTTATATTATCCAGCTCTGTATTTCATTATACCCAGTGATAATTTCCTAGCAGTTGTAGGTGTCACCAACTGCTTGTATACAGGATTTAATTTTAGCTTCTTGCAAATACAGCAATTGGAATAAACTGTTAAAAAACTTGGTCGATGGATCTGGAAATATCCTGATCTTTTCGTCTAGTTCAATACAAAGTATAAAAATATACATTTACATTAATGCAATTCTTTTTTTAACATTTGGGCCCAAGACTTTCTTATCATTCAATGGTCATTTACAACTCAGTTGTTACTGGTATTAATTATGAAAAAAATTAATATGAGCAGAACTTCTGAAGAGAAGCCATGCATGCAACAAACAAGCAATATTGAAACAATAACAACAACTAAGGTAAAGGCTTAAACTAATTATAAAAGACTATACAGTGGACCCCCGCATAACGATTACCTCCGAATGCGACCAATTATGTAAGTGTATTTATGTAAGTGCGTTTGTACGTGTATGTTTGGGGGTCTGAAATGGACTAATCTACTTCACAATATTCCTTATGGGAATAAATTCGGTCAGTGCTGGCACCTGAACATACTTATGGAGTGAAAAAATATTGTTAACCGGGGGTCCACTGTACAGTGGACCCCCGGTTAACGAACTTTTTTCATTCCAGTAGTATGTTCAGGTGCCAGTACTGACCGAATTTTTTCCCATAAGGAATATTGTGAAGTAGATTAGTCCATTTCAGACCTCCAAACATACACGTACAAACGCACTTACATAAATACACTTACATAATTGGTCGCATTTGGAGGTGATCGTTAAGCGGGGGTCCACTGTATATACAAAGCAGTTATAATACACGTACAATGCCAAAAATGAAGTACTGTATATCAACTGAAAAGGCAAAGATAAATGAGGTATGTCTGTAATATACTTTATATACTTACTTTGCTAATGTTTACAAGATATGATGCAGCAGTGACAATATCCCCTTCATTAACCAGCTGTTCTGCATAAGCTTCACTTGCCAACTTCCACAAGCTGGGGATAAAATAGCTTTTAGATACAGTGGTAACTTGAGTTTCGACCATAATTTGTTCCAGAAGGCTGTTTGAGTGCCGTTACAGAATGAATTTGTTCCCACAAGGAATAATGTAAATTAGATTAGTCCATTTCGAACCCCCAAAAATACACTTACAAAAGCACTTATAATAATACACTTACATAATTGTTCGAGTTGGGAGCTGTACGAAACTCAAGGTACCACTGTATATGTACACTACAGTACAGTGGTACCTAGGGATACGAACAGCTCAAAACTCGAACAATTATGTAAGTGCTTTTGTAAGTGTATTTTTGGGGGCCTGAAATGGTTTAATCTAATTTATATTATTCCTTACGAGAACAAATTTGTTCGGTATCAGCACTCGAACAGCCTTCTGGAACGAAGAAAATTTGTATCCTGAGGTACCACTGTACTTGTATTTCTCGTTAAATTGCACTGGAAAACTCCCCAGATGAAGTTTATAATTATTTAACAATTTTTTTTTTTTTTTTTTTCAACAAGTCGGTCATCTCCCACCGAGGCAGGGTGACCCAAAAAAAAAAAAGAAAGAAAATCCCCAAAAAGAAAATACAGTGGACCCCCGGTTAACGAACTTTTTTCATTCCAGTAGTATGTTCAGGTGCCAGTACTGACCGAATTTTTTCCCATAAGGAATATTGTGAAGTAGATTAGTCCATTTCAGACCCCCAAACATACACGTACAAACGCACTTACATAAATACACTTACATAATTGGTCGCATTTGGAGGTGATCGTTAAGCGGGGGTCCACTGTACTTTCATCATCATTCAACACTTTCACCACACTCACACATTATCACTGCTTTTGCATTCACTCAACATTTCCCAGAATCTCTCTCTCTCCTCTACACTTCTCTCTTCTCCAGGTGCATACACGCTTACTATAACCCACTTTTCACATCCAATCTTTATTTTACTCCACATAATCCTTGAATTTATACATTTGTAGTCCCTCTTTTCCTGCCATAGCTTATCCTTCAACATTATTGCTACTCCTTCTTTAGCTCTAACTCTATTTGAAACCCCTGACCTAATCCCATTTATTCCTCTCCATTGAAACTCTCCCACCCCCTTCAGCTTTGTTTCACTTAAAGCCAGGACATCCAGTTTCTTCTCATTCATAACATCCACAATCATCTCTTTCTTATCATTTGCACAACATCCACGCACATTCAGACTTCCCACTTTGACAATTTTCTTTTTCTTATTCTTTTTAGTAATCTTTACAGGAAAAGGGGTTACTAGCCCATTGTTCCCGGCATTTTAGTTGACTTTTACAACACGCATGGCTTACGGAGGAAAGATTCTTATTCCACTTCCCCATGGATATAAAAGGAAAAGTAATAAGACCAAGAACTATTAAGATAAAATCAAAGAAAACTCAGATGAGTGTGTATAAATAAACGTGTACATGTGTAGTGTGACCTAAGTGTAAGTAGAAGTAGCAAGACGTACCTGTAATCTTGCATATTTATGAGACAGACAAAAGACACCAGCAATCCTACCATCATGTAAAACAATTACAGGCTTTCGTTTTACACTCACTTGGCAGGACGGTAGTACCTCCCTGGGTGGTTGCTGTCTACCAACCTACTACAATTCCATTAATTAAACTGCCAATACAGAACTATGAGAAAGTATGAATACTGGGGTAAAATTTTTATGAAACATGACCAAATAAAAAGACCACAAAGCAGGGTCAGTCCATACAATACTCTTTAGCAGTGATCTGCTAAACACTAAAGATGATTTAGTCACAGTGCTGGCACTGAAAACTGAAAATCCAGAATTTAGCCATTATTCTTATTTACAAACTCTTAGTTGTGAATTCACAGCACTTTATAGATAAAGAAGTTAGACTCTAATACTACCTCAAATGCCTAATAAATTTGGCTTCCAGCATCTTGCTTACCAATTTAACTTTTTTTTAATGCACTAGCCGTATCCCACTGAGACAGGATGCCTTTAAAAAGAAACGCTTTCACCATCATTCACACTATCACTGTCTTTCCAGAGGTGCACAGATACAACAGTTCAGACGTTCCTCTAAACAGTAAATATCTCACATCCCTCCTTTATAGTCCAGGCACTGTACTTTCCACCTCCAGAACTCAAATTTGGCTAACCGGTTTCCCTGAATCCCTTCACACCTTACTCACCCTCCAACACCTCATTAGGTCCCAAAAAACGTTTGTCTCCACTTCTATCTAACATCCTCACACATGCATGCTGTATGTCCAAGCCCCTTGCACACAAAAGCTCATTTACCCCCTCCCTCCAACCTTTTCTAAGACAACTCCCACCCTGCCTTCCCACCACTACATATTTATATACCCTCCAAGTCATCCTATTTTGTTCCATCCTTTCTAAATGTCCAAACCACCTCATCAAACCCTCTTCAGCTCTTTGGATAATACTTCTAGTGACCCTGCACCTCCTCCTAGTGTCCAAGCTACGAAATCTTTGTATAATATTCACACCACACACTGCCCTCAGATACATCATCTCCACTGTCTCCAGCATCCCCTCACTGCAACATTCAAAACAAAATTTATAATTTACATGAATAATATTAATGAAAAGTTTCAGAAGAACCAGTTAGGCTGGATTTGAGTCCTGGAGGTGGGAAGAACAATGTCTGCACTTCAAAGCAGGGGTGGGAATGTTACAGCTGGGAGGATCATTTGAATTATCATGTCTTGAGACATGACAAACTATTAAATGAACATAAGAACATAAGAATGGAGGAACACTGCAGAAGGCCTACTGGCCCATGCAAGGCAGGTCCTTATCAAAACGACCTCTACCTAAAGCTACCCAAGAAATAACTCTCGTACCCAATGACACCAGTCAAACCCAGCCCCTCCCACTCGTGAATGATACTGAATGTTTTTCTCTTTATTGGGAGGGGGAGGGGGGTGGAGGCTAACCCCTTTTGGCAGAAAACAGCCATTCTGGTAAAAAATATATAAATACAAAAATACTAACTTTATAGAGACCTGTGGTGCAGAAGCCACCAAGAAAGGAGTAAGCTTCATGTGTCTAGCAGCAGAACGGATATGCTCATCCAGGGTGCCTCTCCAGCAGTGCATCAGGCCAACTTGACTGTCATTCCCACGAGCTTCATGATGTTCAACTATGAAAAAATAAATATAAGCTAATTAAGAAAAAACAAAACTTACATAACAAATGAAGTACAGTCATGCGCCGCATACCGACATTTCGGTCGAAAGACCGCATGTACGATGGTGGCGTAAACAAACCTACTACACATAGTCGTACAAAAGTATAGCATATACAATTATGTACAGTACATAATATTTGATAATGATAATAAACAACCATGTTACTGGTTTACGCATTTACTATACTGTACTTCTTAACGTTATTCAAGAGAATACTTTTTTCTACCTATAAAAAAAAAATTTACTGTAAAACAGTATGCTGTGTTACACCAGCAGCAATCTCATACATCTCATGTTTACCACATCGCTTCATACCATCATTTTCCCTTGTACTTGATTTAACCCCTTGACTGTCGCAACCCCAAATCCTGAAGCATCTCCTGGATTCACAAAATTTAAAAAAAAAAAAAAAAAAAAAAATTCTTACGAAATGATAGAGAATCTTTTCCCGATTGTAATGACACCAAAAGAATGAAATTTGGTGGAAAACTGACGGAATTATGCTCTCGCGAAGTTAGCAACCTCGGCGATATTTACAAATCGGCGATTTTGCCCACTCTGAGCCCTATTTTCAGCTAATTCCATTGTTCCAGTCGACCAAACTCACAGCTATTTCTTTAGAACTCCATTTTTTCTATCGACTGAGTACAAGAAACTGCCCATTTACCGATTTCAACTACCCAATAACGTGGTCAGAAATTTACAATTTGGCCAATTTCATGAAAATTAAAAAATATGACAATTTCAAAATAGGGTCCAGAATAAACAATGCAGACATTCCTGGCTCTAAAATGACATATTCTTTGTTCATCAGTCATGTCTACAGGCCCCTATGATATTACTCTTGCTTTCTATTTTGAATTTTTATTCAAACAAAAAAATAGAAGATTTACTGTTATGCAGACTACTGCAATACTGTAATAATTGTATAAATAATGTCAACCCATTCATGACTGCATATCAGAATGGCTACTTGGACATTTATTGGAAAATGACATCATTTGCTTACTTTTGAACATCGGCAAAAATCAAACATTTCCCCTAATTTGAGCTCCATTTCAAGGTTCTTTTCATAGTAAAACCAATCAAAATCACCTCTATTTATATGGTGCACACTGACCACACAGACCCATTCTCTCACATGTGGGCCTACAAGCTTTCTCCTGCTTGATTTGAAGCTGCTAGAATTTATGAGTATATATACGTCAAAAATGGTGGCTCGTAAGACGTATATATACGACCAAAACAGTCAAAGCGTTAAATGTTAATAATAATATAAAAAAAGACAGTTACTAAGATGAAGGCAACATACTTTCAGAAGTCAGGAGTGTGTCCATTTGATGTGGGTTTCCAAACATGTTCAGCGCATAGATGAAATCATCCGGAGTAGCCATTTCAGAGTCTTTTTCTAAAATGTAGGAATATTTTTCTGTCGTGTCGACTATAACAGAACGATAATCATCCTCGCCTTCATCCCTAGAGTTACTGAGAGAGAAGCAGGAATAATTAACTGTGAAAGAACTTTTTTTTTTTTTTTCAACAAGTCGGCCGTCTCCCACCGAGGCAAGGTGACCCAAAAAAGAAAGAAAATCCCCAAAAAGAAAATACTTTCATCATCATTCAACACTTTCACCACACTCGCACATTATCACTGTTTTTGCAGAGGTGCTCAGAATACAACAGTCTAGAAGCATACACATATAAAGATACACAACATATCCCTCCAAACTGCCAATATCCCAAACCCCTCCTTTAAAGTGCAGGCATTGTACTTCCCATTTCCAGGACTCAAGTCCGACTATATGAAAATAACCGGTTTCCCTGAATCCCTTCACTAAATATTACCCTGCTCACACTCCAACAGATCGTCAGGTCCCAAGTACCATTCGTCTCCATTCACTCCTATCTAACATGCTCACGCATGCTTGCTGGAAGTCCAAGCCCCTTGCCCACAAAACCTCCTTTACCCCCTCCCTCCAACCCTTTCGAGGATGACCCCTACCCCGCCTTCCTTCCCCTATAGATTTATATGCTTTCCATGTCATTCTACTTTGATCCATTCTCTCTAAATGACCAAACCACCTCAACAACCCCTCTTCTGCCCTCTGACTAATACTTTTATTAACTCCACATCTTCTCCTAATTTCCACACTCCGAATTTTCTGCATAATATTCACACCACACATTGCCCTTAAACAGGACATCTCCACTGCCTCCAACCGTCTCCTCGTTGATGCATTTACCACCCAAGCTTCACACCCATATAAGAGTGTTGGTACTACTATACTTTCATACATTCCCTTCTTTGCCTCCATAGGTAACGTTTTTTGACTCCACATATACCTCAACGCACCACTCACCTTTTTTCCCTCATCAATTCTATGATTAACCTCATCCTTCATAAATCCATCCGCCGACACATCAACTCCCAAGTATCTGAAAACATTCACTTCTTCCATACTCCTCCTCCCCAATTTGATATCCAATTTTTCTTTATCTAAATCATTTGATACCCTCATCACCTTACTCTTTTCTATGTTCACTTTCAACTTTCTACCTTTACACACATTCCCAAACTCATCCACTAACCTTTGCAATTTTTCTTTAGAATCTCCCATAAGTACAGTATCATCAGCAAAAAGTAACTGTCAATTCCCATTTTGAATTTGATTCCCCAAAATTTAATCCCACCCCTCTCCCAAACACCCTAGCATTTACTTCCTTTACAACCCCATCTATAAATATATTAAACAACCATGGTGACATTACACATCCCTGTCTAAGAAAGAACTATTAATATAATTAATGATTGCTCTAAGAAATAGTTATTCCCTCACTACTTTGTCCATAAAGAGGTATTTCATGAGCTACATTATTTTGTAGGGAGAGTTGCACAGTGATTTACAGAGTATACCAACCTGTCCTCTCCTAAATCTTCTTCCAAATCTTCTTCCACTTCTTTTATTTCACATTCATTTATGTTATTGAGGCCTGAAATATTTGTCACTTTAAGCTGAGCCAGAAGATTAAGGATGGCTAATTGGTGAAAGCTTTTCTTGCGAGAGCACACCATGTGAAGCTTGGGAAAGAATGACTTGTATACAGCTTTCTTACCACCACTAGCATTACTAGATGGAAAATTTTGCCCACTGCTCTTGTTAGCTCCTGTTTTCTCTATTAAACAAAGGAGGGGAAGAATATGTTACTTATAATATGGTACTTGAAAGAAATAAAATTGTGCTTTTTTTTTTATTCTCAACAAACTGGCCATATCTCACCAAGGCAGGGTGGCCCAAAAAGAAAAAGAAAAGTTTCTCTTTTTAAATTTAGTAATATATACAGGAGAAGGGGTTACTAGCCCCTTGCTCCCAGCATTTTAGTCGCCTCTTACAACACGCATGGCTTACGGAGGAAGAATTCTATTCCACTTCCCCATGGAGAATTATTGTGCAAGAGGATACATAATAAAATTTATAACTGTGCTGGTAAATGCAATACCATCCACAAAACGAGGAGAAAATAATGTCAATTCGTATTCACAAATGAAGAACATTAACATATACTTAACAATGGTAGATTCCCAGCTTACAATGTTCCACACACACATTAGTTTTAGAACCAATTAATTATAGTCTACATGAAAACACTGATTGGCAATTACCAGCATTGCAAACATACAGTCTATTTTTAATAAAAAAAAATTCTCAGTTGTTTATATACAAAATACATTCATAGTTTGTGAATGTTCATTTTAAACATGTAGAGAGAACATTGAAAATTTTCTCAATGCCAAATTATAAAAAAAATTCTTGGTTAGTTTTTTTTTTTTTACCAAATGCATTGGTATTTGTACCACAAGTTCTTTTTATCTATGGTGAAGAATTCATGATTTTTGGTAGATTGGTTAAAAAGTGTAAATCAAATATATACTTAGTTCTACTGTAAGTGCAGGACATACTGTACTTCTAAAGTGTATTCAAAAGAGGAAACAAAACAAGCATAAAGCACTGCATAAATTATCAAAATAAGTGTAAAATAGTAAAATACACATCTGGTAGTATGTTCTGCAAATAAACCGACTGATTATTACAAATGAAGTGTTTTACTAATTTAAAATTCTGAAAACAAACTTTCACTAGAAGCTGACACTTTCTGGGGCTTCTCGGCTTCCTTTACAACTGCCTGTGCTGTTGCAGCTGTTGCTGCTGCTGTTTGTTCTTTCTCCTTGACTTTTTTGGGAAGGTATTCTTTCAGGGTTGCTGCAATAGACATTGAAATAATTGGTTACATAATGTATACTTTTAGTTACATGCTTGGCATAACTACTATTCTATCATCATTAAACGATCACCCTCATGGTTTTCTTATGCGTTTCCAGTTTCAAGAGTAATTCTCCTGCAATTTATAAGTTTCTTCAATTTTGTACAATCAAATACAATCACATTCCAAATCATTCACAACACTGTACAGGAGGGACCCGCATATGCATCACCTTTTTGGTGTTCCATGTTTTCGTTAGCTTCAAAATGAGCCATTGTCCTTATGTTCCACCTACTGACGGTTTTTGCCAGCGGGTTTAACAATGGCTCAATTGGCAGCCAATGAAAAGGTGTAACACTGAAAAGAAGTGCTGAATTTGCAGAGCCCTCCTGCATTACCAAAAATAACTTTTCTACTGGGTCTTGGGACGAAGTTCCTGCATAAAGCATCAACCTCTATATCAAGTTAATTTCCTCAATACATAACTAAATAACAAAAAGGCACAATAACGTGACTGGAACGATACACAAATAACCCGCACATAAAAGAGAAGTTTACGACGACGTTTCGGTCCGACTTGGACCATTGACAAAGTCACACTAACAGAGGTGGAGCAGGACGGCTATATATAGGCAGGAAGAGGTGGAGGTAGTAGTAGTGGTAGTAGTAGTAGTAGTACAAGAATTGTATATAATACCGACAGGATGAAATGACACATGCACAACACCCGGGCATCCCCACCGTAGACGTTTCGCCATCCAGCCAGCCACTGGATGGCGAAACGTCCACAACAAAGACAACCAGACGCCGCACATGTGTCTAATTCCATCAGTAGATGAGGTAGAAGAAGAAGAGGTAGTAGTAGTGGTAGTGGTAGAAGTGGGAAATAAGGAAGACGAGCCAGTCAAATACAAAGGAAGGGGAGCACTGCAAGAGAGCTAGAAACCCACAGAGGGAGAGCAAGCGCACCGAGGTGCGTGAAAGGGGAAGTGGTGAAATAAAATAAAGAAGGAACAGAAACACGAGACAGGAGAGAGAAAGACAACCCAGAGGAGAAAAGGAGAGAGGAAAGGGGAAGAGGAAGAAGAAAAAGAAGAAGAAGAAGAAAAAATGAGGATTCAGGTTAAGTCACGGGTGTTCTGAAGTTTGGAGCATTTTACAATGTAGTGGGAGAGGAAGGCATCTACAGAGACGAAGCCAGGGCTAAGGTTCATACAAGGAAAGTTGTGTATAAGAGAGGATTCAACTAAACGGCGACTGTTCGACTGTCCTCTTCAATACTTTGGAGAAACTGGTCGATCTCTTTCTGACAGACTTAGGGAGCACAAAAATAGTGTTAGGCTTGCCGACACTAACAATGCTCTTTTCTGTCACGTCAGAGATCATAGCCATCCTATTGACTGGTCTTCTGCTAAAACTGTCTTCCCTACTTCCAACTCGAACAGTCGCCGTTTAGTTGAATCCTCTCTTATACACAACTTTCCTTGTATGAACCTTAGCCCTGGCTTCGTCTCTGTAGATGCCTTCCTCTCCCACTACATTGTAAAATGCTCCAAACTTCAGAACACCCGTGACTTAACCTGAATCCTCATTTTTTCTTCTTCTTCTTCTTTT